>NC_000067.6:22308118-22424867 GCF_000001635.26 Mus musculus
AAGTCAAGCACACAGTGCTTAAATAGACTTGTTTTTCAGCTTGCCTCAATTAAAAGTGGCTTGTTAATGTGGACATCCCTAAATCGTGTGTTAACTCTTAAGGTTGAAATATATTGCTACAGAGATAATTTTTTAAAACCCTATCCCATTTAGTTCAATGTATTTGGTATTCTCCTTTGGGCTAAGTGGACTCCTGAGACGCAGCTAAATTTCTTAGAAGTAGAGAAACATGCCATCTCCTTCCTATCCACTCTCCTCCCTATAAAGGGAAACAATGTTTCAGATGGAAATACAGAAATAAGTGAATGCTATATTGTTTACTTCATATTAAAAGAACATTTACTCTCACTGAATTACTATGTATGGATTTTTCTTTTATTATTTCTATCCAAATTCAAACCAGTCTGAAAATTCTTAGTAGTAGCTTGGGGGAAATTTTGAACTCAGCTCCTTTATTGCCCATTATGTTGTAGAGCTGAGCTTCTCTATGCCTCAGTGTCCTAACCCACAGAAATCACTGTCACCGTAAGAGACCATCTCAATGCAGCATTTAACCTCTGTCTGGGGGCCCATTCCTCCCATATTGTAAAGGGCCCACTCTGTTCTCATCTCTTTCATAGAAGATAGCCACTCCTTCCATAGAAAGCAAGAGCAACAGTGAAGATGTGTCTTCCCAGATGACCTATCCTTCTTAAGAATTATCCTCTCGATCCTGAGGAACCTAGAAATTCCTGCTGAAACAGTTCTAAACTAATGGCCACTCCTAGTTCAGGCGTCCTTCTGTGGTCTGCCCTTCCATGGATGAGTAATCCCACCAGTGGGCTTTACTGTGAAGTTCAAGTGCACCCATAAAAAGCTGGAACACGTGCAAAGTCCCTCAGTTCAGTGGGCTGAAGTTATAACATGGTCATTAAACATCCAGTAAGCAAGACAGTAAGTCCACAGAGATTCCACCCAGCCTATGTGCAGACTGTCTTCATTGCTCTACTCAAACTTTGCCCCACACCCACCTATGAACACTATGCAAGCAACCCTTTTAGGCATGAATTTTATCCTCTCCAGCCATGGAGTCATTCAGTGTCATATCACCTATGAGATGGCAGATGAAGGCAGAAGAAGCAAATTCAACTCTGAAAATTGGCTAACCACTTCTTATCAGCCGGCATGTTTCATTTGCTACATCACAATTGTGGGGTCATATGGATTTGAAATAACTATTTATATGTTGGAACTGGTTTGTTGTCTTACTTTCTAACACCCATTTCACAATTTTATTCTTGAGGAATGAGAATTGATGGTTAGACTATTTTCTGAGCAACCAGGTAGGTAAAGAAGGAAAAGGCATCAAGCATACTATGAGTTGAAGTGGTGAATTTAGGAGACTTGAAGACAGAGTGAATGTCTGTCATAAAATTCATGAAGTGATGACATCTCCAGATGGGATGGAGAAGTGACCCAGTCATGTGCAAACTTGAGGTTATGGAAACATGACAACTTGAGACTGACTGTCCAGTGCCCACCTATAGAGCCTGGTTTGGTGACCACAGCTTGTACCCCTCCTGCTGAGGAAGCAGAGACAGGAAGATCCCTGGAGCTCTACAGCCAGCAAGTTAGCCTGATGACTTTCTTTCTTTTTTCTTTTTTAAAATTAGATATTTTTGTTATTTATGTTTCAAATGTTATCCCCTTTCCTGGTTTCCCCTCCCAAAACCTCCTATCCCATCCCCCCTTCTCCTGCTCATCAATCCACCCACTCCCGCTTCCCTGTCCTGGCATTCCCCTACACTTGGGCATTGAACCTTCACAGGACCAAGGGCCTTTCCTCCCACTATTGTCCAACAAGTCCATCCTCTGCTACATATACAGCTGGAGCCATGGGTCCCTCCATGTACACTCTTTGGTTGGTGGTTTAGTCCCCGGGAGCTCTGTGGGTACTGGCTGGTTCATACTGTTGTTCCTCCTACGGGGCTGCAAGCTCCTTCAGCTCCTTCAGTCGTTGCTCTGGCTCCTCCATTGGACCCCGTGCTCAGTCCAATGGTTGGCTGAGAGCATCCACCTCTGTATTTGTCAAAATTAGCCTGATTTCAAGATCCAGGTTTCAGTGAGAAACCTTGCCTCCAAAAGTGAAATTAGTGGTTCCTGAGAAATGACACATTAACTGGCCTGTGGCCTCATATACACCTGAACACATAAATGTACACACATATCTGCATGTGTGCACATACACTCGCGTGCACGCGCGCGCGCGCGCGCGCACACACACACACACACACACACACAATCATCTTAGGGAGATTCTAGCTTATGAGTCCTCTTAAAGTAAAATACTCTGGAAACTTATTTTCAGCTAATCTCAAGATACTACTGAGATTCCACCTCAAAGTGGCCTGCCAAGAAGGAAACATCTGTAATAATTTGTCCTCTTCTGAACATGAGGGTGGGCTGTGAGTCAATCAGGAAGAATGACTGACTTCGACTAGGAATGATACAGTCTATATTAGAAAATGTTGATTTATATACATTTGGTTGCCTTGGATAGTTGAGAAACTACTGGAAACTGCTTCCTCTTTGACTAATGTAAGAATAAATGTTAAAAGGCAAAAAATTCAGTTGCTCATTATCAAGCGTGCTCATTATCCCGAGACAGAAAAAAAGGCCTTCAGGAAATAGGAAAATAATTGGTGTTAAATACTGTTGGTATACGATACTAAAAGTTAAATAGCTAATAAAAATAATGTTAATAACATCAAACTTCAATATAAATAATGTCATATATCTATCCTGCTACTCTTATCTTTTGAAATCTAGGAAATAAATTAAAATATGCAATGCATAAAGAGTGGAAGGAAATGCTAGGGAATGAACTGAATTAAGCCAAGACATGTGTATACTGATTCTGTAGGGGCATCACTGTATATTCCTAAGCAGACATGCAATCATTAATATGCTGAAAATACCAACAATATATAAAGATCAGAAAGGTGCAGTGATAAACACGATACTGGCATTAATTTGAAACCCTTAGAAAGCCCATTACATTCTGTCTCTCTGCTTCCCAGATTGTACTTACTACACTGAAGACACTATCTTAACTTCATCGGAGAAAAGGAGAGTTGAGAGTTGGCTGGGATAGAGATGTGCTCTGTAAACCACGTAGAAATGTAATCTGTTTTAGCTACAGTTGAACCAGCAGGAACAAATAGAACTGTAGAGTTGATACCTGTTCATACAAGCTAAAAACAAACTTGGCACCTTGTCATTGGAACAGATACAAATTTACAAATACACCAAAGGATGTTTCTTGATGCATCGTTTTAAGGATTTATGCAGTGTTAATAGTGCAGTTTGGAAATTAACATTGAGCTGAAACCCTTGGAATGCAAATGGTTAGGTGGGTTAAACTAATTTAGCATAGAGATCAAACAACCCTAGAACCTTAAAAATAAAGTGTCCACACGTAGACATTTTGCTTAAGGAACCCACGACACAGCAATGACACAACCTAAGCCACTGGTCTCAGTGTTCCTTATGACCATAGCGAAAAGCAGTGGCTGATCCTTCCAACTGCAGGCTCATCCATACTCAATGAACTCTGGGCTATTTCATGGTGATCACATTTCATTTGCTCGGACTTTATCCGGATAAATCTAACAGTCAAGGCCTCCAGCATCGCAAAGCTTCACTTTTTAAGTAAAATGTGACACTAGCTCGCTACTGCCATATGCAGTGTCACCACAATGGAAAGGATCCTGGGTCATCGTAAAACAATGCCGTTAAGTAAAACCACCCTGGGCTCCAGTGTTCTCCTTAGAAACTAGGAAATTCTTTTTTCCAAATTCAATTCTAAAGCAGAGAAGTGAGAAGCAATTATGCTCTCGATATTGCCCTTAAAAAACTACAAAAGAAAGTAAAAATTTCTCTGTGTGTGTGCTACCTTAAATTCTAGGTAAGCTGATAAAAGCAGTATTTCTCTAAAAATAAAATTACATTTGTTCAAATGAAAATAAGTGACCTAGGTCTGAATCAATCTGAAGCAAACAAACCAACGAACAACGTCCCAAAAGGTGCTCCCTCCTGGATATGAAATCACCATGTGTGCTAGATTAAACATCACACACACACACACACACACACACACACACACACACACACGCGCGCGCGCGCGCGCGCACGCACACACACACACACACACACACACACACACACACACACACACACCAGTTCCAACTGTACAATGAAGCCCTGTTCTGGACTCTGCTTCACAAGGAGGATTGATGGGGGAAGGATTCATCACCAACCCATACCTTCAGCATGTTTAGAGATTGAATCTCTGATGTGGTAGTTTCCAGTGGGTTTCCAGAGCCACACGGCTTATAATGGAGAGCTTGGATATTTTAGCTGCTTGTTTTAAAACAGCTACCAAATTTCCAGTTCTCTGCATGAGCAGTAAGCATTTTTAATCATTGAGACTTCTCGCCAGCTTCTTCTTTCCACAGGTATCGGAGCAAGCACAAGTTACAAAGATAATCTTGTAGATATGATTGACAGCACAATCAGGGAACCCGATAAAGAAGTGAGCTCATTTTAGGTAATCAGACAGGACTGATGTCCATTACGAGAGTGGATTTGCAGTTTCCTTGGTGAAACAGACACTCTTCCTAGGACTGCAGGCTCATCTAGCACATCAGAACTCTATCCTGCCCATCTTTTGTGGCTTGCTGTGTGGCTTACAGCTTCTATAAGCCAATTGCTTATAATATTAACCTTTTTACATGTACCTTCTACATATTCTGCTTTTCTGGCTGACTGTAGTGGCCACTTAATAGGCTCAAACTGTCCTTCTAGAAATTTCTCATGTCCATTAGTGCTCTGGTATCACAATCAGTATCAGAACATGATTGAGATTCTTACTCTCTTGGCCCCCAGTTCTTTAGCCAAGTGGTATCCATAATTTTAGAATCTGGATATATCACGTGACCTTGTGCAACTGTGGCATCTTAGCTTTCAAAGAGATGGTATCAGGGTCCGTGTTCTACTTCCACCCTCTTTATCATATTCATGTATGTTATCTGCAGGGCACCTACAGTCAGTTTTCACCTACTTTGCCTTGTTTACCTTTTCCTAACTCCTGTCTGCTGAATGCAGGCTTCTAGCATCCCAAATCTGCTTCATCTGTTGGCAATTCCTCTGTCCTAGCTTCTCCTATACCATCTGCTTCTCCTATACCTTCTTCTTCTCCTATACCATGATGAACCCTCCGCTTCTTTTATACCATGTCTTTCTTACTCCTCTCTCAAGTCTTTTAAGATTATTGATGATCTCTCTGTGCAACCTGCTCTGACCGGCCTAAATGCCTTTGATGATGTTTTCAAAATAACTATATCCATTATTCCGCAATTAATAATTTGGTAATTGACCCTGGTTTGCTTTTTGGAAACCTCACTTTAATGACACATACATAATACACTCTTACCTGTCTCTAATTTTTAATCTGAACACACACACACACACACACACACTTCCATTTATCTCTACCTCAGAACTAATACACACAATGGTTTGAAAGAAATGTTCCGTAGCAAATGCCTGATGAGTGAGTTATTTTGTAAGACTTGTGGAACTTTTTAAGTTTAAAAATGTTTTATATTGTGATATTAATATTGATATTGATGTTAATGCATTGTCTTGAAGATGTATAAGGAAGCAAGGATTAGGGTGAACAGTGATGTGTTTGTGTGTCAGGCTGACAAAGGGTTAACTGTGCTGGCTAGGTTCATATCAACTTGACACATGCTATAGTCATCTAAGAGGGGAAACCACGGTTGACAGATTATTTCCATAAGATCAGGCTGTAGGTAAGCCTGAAAGACATTTTCTTAATTAGTGATTGATGGGGGGAGGGCTCACCCCATTATACACTGCTGGTTTTGGGTTCTATAGGAAAGCAGGCAGAGAAAAGCCTTGGGAGCAAGCAAGTAGGCCTCTGTATCACCTCCGGCCTCCTGGTTCCTGTCCTGTTTTAGTTCCTAGCCTGACATTTTTCAATGATGAACAGTAATGTGGACACATAAGCCAAATAATTCCTTTCCTCAAAAAGTTGCTTTTGGTCATGGTGTTTCATCACAGCAACAGAAGCCCTAACTAAGAGACTCACTTGGGGTTAGAAATGCAGACAACACCGATTCTGTACGGGTGCTTCTACTCCAAGTTTAAAATATGAGGAAGAAAAAGAGAAATCCATTCACAGAGGCGGGAAAACAATCTCTTGCTACTTACATGCAAGCTCAGATACAAAGCAAGAGGCATTTCACTGAGTTGGCTAAGGGCAAAGATGGGGTAAAACTAAGCAGATGTTAGGATTCCTTTTAAGACAGATGACTGAAACTATATTGGGAATTAGGGGAGGGAACGAATAAATCTCAAACGTATTACAGCCACCCTAAGTGTATTTATGGTTTCATTCCATTTCATAATCCCCGCCTCTGAAGGTAGATGTTAAACGTTGAGCTAAAAATTGTGGATTGATTCCATACAAGTATTAGTCAGGGCATCAAAGGTATAAACAGAATAAAAACTACAGGGAAGAGACTCTTCTTTAATATGTTATAAAACCCTAAATAGGCAGAGCATCTTCTGGCTTTAAAGCAGTCTTAGAAGCAATGACGGGAACTGCTGGTAAAGACTGAAGTGACCACGCACATTAGCTGTTGGGGAAGTACCCTGTTTTTTGAATACACAGATGTGAAGCTGTCATTTTCGAGAGTGTTCTCAGAATGGCCTTGGTGTCAGTGCTGGTGACGATGATAGGCACCTCCAACTCCCTCCCTGTTGTCTATAACATCAGCATATGGCCGAACAGAGGAAGAATCAGTATGCAGTTATCATAGTATACATCTGTGTATACATCCTCTTGTCTCCCCCCCCCCACCCACTATAACAACCACCCTCAAGTCTACTTAAGATTTCATTAAACTGTTGATACATTTGTTTCTTGTGACCTAACAAGATACTCTTCTCTGGCTCTCCTCTGAACACGACAAAAGCAAAGGACGTTCCTGGACTCCAGCTAAGAAAATGTGACTTGTTATTTCCAAATGCAAAGTAAAATATACTTCTTGATATTTTTTTTAAAGCCCGTATACAATAGTGACATTTACTTGTAGTTAAAACGGTTATATTATATGTACCATACCTAACAGTTTGGAACAGAAATAAGACAACTTTAAAGAACAGTGCAACTTTGGAGCAGCATCAAGAGTGCAATTTGGTGCTAGTGAGAGTTCACCTTTGAGGTTCCTAAAGAGCTTTAAAATCCGGTGAGTTTAGCTTTAAAGCTAATCAGGGCTGAGAAACATGAATGTGCAAGTACAGTGGCCATTGCAACATCCCTCTTTAAGTACTTTACCTACACATAAAATACCCCTCCCTTCCCCTTTTCATTCAGTTTCTGGTAATCTTAAGTTATAACAGCAACTTTGAAAGCAGTTGTGTACTACAGAAGGGCTTAGGAAAACAGGAATCTGGCTCGTCAGTTCAGCTCTAGGAAAAGTTATAAATTAACCATCACGCTCCTGTTAGGAGTTACTAAATACAAGCAGGGAGCACTGACTTACCTTGCTTGTCTTGAATCAATTAAGCAGCAGCAGGGAGTCCTTCCCAGGAGAAGAGCAAAGAAGCTGTGACCTAGCCTGAATGCTGGAAGGCTCCTTCTGTCTTTGAGTGACCTAGTGTGAATGCTTGAATGACTCCTACTGTCTCTGGGTGGGTATTTATCAGACCTCTCAGTGAAATAACACTTCTCTCTCTCTCTCTCTCTCTCTCTCTCTCTCTCTCTCTCTCCCCCCTTCCTCTTTCTCCCTCCTGCTCCCTCCCTCTCTCTTTCTCACACAGAAACACAGCATGATTAAATTGCTTCTATCAAGAATGCCTTTTCTACAGCTTATTATAGAATGGGGGCATTAAGAACAAAGTCATTGGGCAATCTTCTATGTATCAACAAATAAATGTGGAAACTGCTAAACAGCTACGAACTGAAAGCTGTTATGCCGTCACATTTTAAACAAGCTGTGCAATGGAGATACGCAAATAAAATTAATCTCAAGCAGGCTTTACTGAGTGTCTCTGACCATGTAAGCAGCACTGAAGCACAGCTCAGAACTAAAGCTTAATTTCAAGTATGAACCTGTTGGAAAGATTTTCATGGGGTCAGAAGATATTTTCTTATCAATATTTTTCATCAAATCCACTTGGTGCTTGTAAAACACATTTAACTTATACTGACTTAAATTGTCAAAATCATGACTTTTAAGACGTCCTTATTAGATACTTCTAGACTCCGGGTGCTTTTCTCGTGTCCTTTCCTACCCAAGCCATCCTCTGCCAGGAGACAAGCGGCAAGGGAGGGCAGAGGCTGAACTTAATTTCTCATGTGAACTTGAACTTTCCTATACCTGCCTTCTGCTCTTTGAGTTTCAGACATACTTCCGTGGACCCTCATCAGAATACTCATGGTCTGCTGTAGTTCCCAAGTACGGCCAGGGGAGCTTAGGAAAGTTAGTACTCCAAAGTGTCAAAATTACAACCATTAATCAAAACAAATTTCCCCGAATAAAAGCTGTTTAGATCCCGCGTAAACCCTTGTGGACTACCCTACCCTGGGAGGGAGAACTGCAGCACTGAGCAGTTCACCATAAGAGGGTCCCCTTGGGTCTCCTTGTTCCAAAATGGCACAGAGAATTCGGAGAGACTGGGGTCCAGAATGTTTGACATTTTCTTCTTCTCTCCTCCAGGACAGGGCACATAAAGGATAAGATACTTTGATAAAATTGTCTCAACATAGTTACAAGTAATATTTTGGAATTGTGACAAGGGATGGAAGTCTGTGTACCTCAAAATTTCTGGCTGTTGCTGCTTTCAAAACCAGGTACATGAACAAGGATGGGACATAAACACCATTGCAAGGGAGAGGGGAGGAAAGGAGAGAGAAGGGAAAGAGGGAGAGGATGGTAGCAGTCACAGGGTTTGACTTCTCCCACTTTCTGGTGCCTCTGCGTTGAACCCAAACCATACACCCAGACTCCAAAGTTATAGGCAGATGCTGCTGGGGTCTTAGCCTACTTTCTAGATGCCCACTTTTTTGTTTTCAGCAATGTTGTTTTGTGGGCACTGGTGAGCTCCTTACATCAGCAGCATCCGTATTTCTCTCTCTCTTGAGGTGCCAGGAATGTAGGACTGCACAAGCAGACCCGAATCCCTAGCAAAAGCAGGCACTGGAGGAATGGTACAGGCTCCTTGTTCTCAGTAGCAGTCACTCCTCTCTAACTTGTACAAGCTCTTCCTGCCCACTGATCTTATTTGTAGAGTACATATTAAATATTGCCTCCCTTTCCCTACCTCCCATGTCTCACAGTCATGGGAATACATGCTTGGATTGTGCCTTGAATAAACCTCTACAAATCTTTGAGGTCTTTCTCTTAGGGGATCCCAACCAACGCTGTCACCTAAGAGAAGCTTCTTATTGTGTTTTTCGAAAATGTGCAACTATAGTTGAACCAATATTAAGGAAAAGCAGAAGCATATGTTTTTTACTAGCAAACTCACTATCATTTTATTATGATTTAAATGCTATAATCTAATTGATCTAGAATAAATTACTTTATAATAGCATATGGGGGCTGCGTGCGTGTGTGTGTGTGTGTGTGTGTGTGTACATGTATGCATGTGTGTATGTGTGTATGCATGTGCACATGTTTCCAAGCATGTATAGAGGCTAGAGGTCATGTGTCTTTCTCAATTGCTCTCCATGTTGGTTTTTGAAACACTGTCTCCCAGGAGCAAACCTGGAGCTCTTTTATCTAGACTGACTGGCCAGGGAGCTCCAGGGAATCTACCTGTCTCTGCCTTCTAAGTGCTCTTCTTACCCTTACACCCAACTTCTGTGTTGGTGCTCTTCATCCAAAATGAGGCTGTGACATCTGAAAGGCCAGTAGCTACAACATTTACATCATGGTAACTTGGTATACTTAGATGACAGCACAAATCATATTGAGATGAAAATTTTCTGCATTTTCTAAGAAATAAGTATTCTGACACACACACATATGTATGTATGTGTGTGTGTATACATATATATACACACACACACATACACACATACACATATATGGAGTAGCTAAACTGAACAATATTTTAGATGAAGACAATGTATTCACTAAAAACACTGATAAAATACAACATAAATCAACTTTAAGCACAGGGAGCTAGAACTAATCAATAAAGGTGATCACTGATGTGGAAGCATATAATCTATCACAACATACACATTCTCTGAAACCTGATGTTGCTTACTGCCTTTCAAGTCAAAATGTAGACACAGATGGGATCTAATTCAAATCCTTAGGACTCAGGTAGGAACTAACAGTCTCCCACTTGGGCCTAGGGAATGAAGGTAAAATACA
This sequence comes from Mus musculus, assembly GCF_000001635.26. Lineage (NCBI taxonomy): Eukaryota > Metazoa > Chordata > Mammalia > Rodentia > Muridae > Mus > Mus musculus. The sequence goes on from NC_000067.6 coordinate 22,318,576, forward strand.
CATGGCAAACAAACTACAACTTTTCATTTATCCTGTTTCATGTCAGTCCAACCAGGTAAAGAAACATAATCATACCCATTCAGTATAACCGGTGTTAGACATCTGTAGAAATAGTGTCCAGTACATTTCTAGGAAAATGGAAGTAAAAATGGATAAATCTTTCTAGAACATTGGAGAAATTAAAGAAGTCTTACGTTGGGTCATTTACATGGTTTTCAGCACTTTCTAAAGATATATTATTTTGAAAAAAAAAACCAAATGATTTTGGTAATATTAGTAACATTTTTAGATGACCTTTGTAAAAAAATTTCTGTCAACTAGATAGGACACTTCATTATTTCTCACAGGGATGGAAAGAAATATATAGCAGAATCCTAGTCAAGTGAGTCCCTTGTCACACGAGGGCTTTGGTGACATGAGTTCCAAACAAAGCTGACTAAATAAACTCTTAGAACTCATATCCTTACACACACACACACACACACACACACACACACACACACACACACACCTTAAGTCTCTTAGTGAATATGTAAACACATGTCTGGGTGAATGTCCGTGGAAGCCAAGAGAGGCCATTAGATTCCCTGAAACTGTAGGTATAGGTGGTTGTGAGCTACCTGATATGCGTGGCGGGAATGGAACTCTGGTCCTATGGAAGAGAAGTGTGTCTTAAGAGCTGAGCCATCTCTTCTGAATGTCTCATCTGACATTTCGCAGCTGGGTTCTGCTATACTCTGAGGGTAAACAAAATGCCATCTGAAAACTATGCATGGATTTAAGAAGCACTTAGCAGCTACAGCCTGATAGGCAGAAAATAAGGCCTCCAAACTCAATATTCATCTTCTTCCTTGTTTCCTGCAACAGTATCTCATGCTGCTTTCCCAAGGGCCAGGCTCTTAACAGTCATGATCTTTCTTTTGCTTTTCATCTTAAGAATTCCTTTTCATTAGAATATGTCTCAAAATTATATACCTTCTTTGACAAGCTAAATGACTTTCCCTCTGTGATCCTATCTGTAAGAATAATACTTAAATAAAAATTCCTTTCATTTGTCCCTATACAGTCTGCAATAAGTTGAATACTTTGTTAATAGGAATTTCCCCTGAATCTTTCAAAACAACCTTTGCTAACTGGCAAGTCAGGAATCTTAGAAGTCATGTCAAAGTGTCTTCCAGGTTTCACACCAACTTATAGCCTTTCCCTGCATTAGGAAAACGATGCTTAAATGTTACAGAGATGATGGGTGCTATTCCCCCACCTTATCTCTTATCCAGGCTCCTCAGTTCTATTTCATTAAACTGTATCTTTTACATAAAACCAATGCCTATCTTTTTCTCCTGTGTTGTTCACATATCTCTATTATTATGTGCACAAGTGTTTTTGCCTCTCTATTTGTATTCATCACATACATACCTGGTGCCCTCAGAAACCAGAAGAAGGCAGTGCATGACCCGGAATGAGAGCTACAGATGCTTTTAAGCTACTATGTGGGTACTATGTCCTCTGGAAGAGCAGCACGTGTTCTTACCCACTGAGCCATCTCAGCAGCTTCTTGTTCATTACTTCTATGAGGATCAAATCAAAAGAGGAAATCATCTATTGCACAAATCCACACTGGGCTGTGATCTGGAGACAAGACAGGGGCGATACTGCTGGCACCAAGCTCTTCCTAACAGGCAGCAGATGTGCTTCCAGGAAACCAGTGTGCAAGCTGGGAAAGGCAGGACTGCATAGCAGTGTAGCACAAAAGAGCTGAGCTTAGCTGTTTGTTAAAGCTACTAGGGGTTTCCTCTTCCTTCTGTTATTCTTTCTCTACTGGTAATCAGAAACTATATATATTTATACCTAGAAAAATGTTAATTTAATGGTGGGTAATGAGCAATTTCAAGACGGCATAGGAGATGTAGTAATGTGCGGATTTAGTTTCCAGCTTACAAAAATGTTAAACTTTGAATATTATATAGGTTTAATTAGATAAGATTTTATGAACATAGAGCTATCCAAACACAGAATGCAGAGGGCAGAAATGTTGCTGACCACCATAAATCAGGCCTTTTATGTACTACTCGGGAAACAGGCTGGGAAGATTGAACAAACCGTCAACGTGAATTCTGACAAAGAAGTCTACACTGCAGGCTTGTTGATCTCCAGAGAGAATATACTTTAATTCAGACAAACACATACACAGCATTTGCAAAACTTTGCTGCTGATACTTTAAGTCATTCAAGTCATGCGGGTGAGTCCACAGCCTGAGCTGGTCCTTCTTGTTCACACGCCACTCAGTAGCGGAACTGGTCCTTGTGGGGATGGCTGCTTTGCTATGTGAACTTTTTCAGCTTAAAATTGTAGGTTGCCTTCCCACTGAGCCAGTAAAGTATTAAGCATCAAAGGAAAGAAGGGGAGAGGCCTGGTCTCTAGAGGCACTGTGGGAAGGGGTCTTTACTCACTACTCTTCAGGCTAAGCTGATCTCTGTGTGAATTCAGAGTTAATCCAGACAGTCAGATTTTAGTGTTAGATGAAAGCATGAGACCTCGCTGTGTGCAGTGTGCACTGTGCTGCAGCGTTCACCACACGCCATGGAAGCCCCGCTTCCTCACCCAGAGCTCTGTTAAACTTCCGGTTCATGTACATGGCAAAAACAAAGGAACTATTGTCTGGGCTGTTTAAATGGCTTAGATGTAAAGAGCTTGTAATCCCGAGGTCCTGAGTTTGTATCCCTGGCTTCCATGTAAATGCTGAGCATAGAACTATACCTGTGACTCCAGTGTGTGTATATGTGTTTCTGAGCATAGAACTCTATGCCTGTGACTCCAGTGTGTGTGTGTGTGTGTGTGTGTGTGTGTGTGTGTTTGTGTGTGTGTGCAAGTACTGTGTATATATACCTGTGACTCCAGTGTGTGTGAGCATAGAACTGTGCAAGTGACTCCAGTGTGTATATGTTCAAATACTGTGTATGTATGACTGTGACTCCAGTGTGTGTGTGTGTGTGTGCAAATACTGTGTATGCATGACTGTGACTCCAGTGTGTGTGTGTGTGTGTGAGCATAGAAATGTATGCCTGTGACTCCAGTGTGTGTGTGTGTGTGTGTGTGTGTGTGTGTGCCTCTGTTGAGGCTACAGGGTGACAATGAGTATCTTCCTCAGCATTTCATGTGCCAGAGAGCCAAAGGGTCCTCAGGATTACCAGCTATTTACAACTAAGCCATTTGAACAGCCTAAGCAGTAGTTTCTTTGCTTTTCTCTAGAATACGGGAGAAGATGTTTTCCTATTTTTAGAAGCTAAGATTTAGTCATGATAATGGCATAAGGCAAATGTTCTATGATGAATTATTTTAAAGAGGACTGATGAATATAACAATTATTTGTGTAGAAGTATCAAAATGTGCAAACTTTACAGACCACATAAATAAAATGCATGAGACCAACTAGAAAAAATGTATTAAGCTTTACCCATTTTGTCAAAAAAAAAAAACCATAAAGTGATACAAATACTGTTTGAAAAACTAAAACAAAATTTAGTTAAATATGCAAAGATAATCAATTCCTTCCCTTGTCCATACTGTATAGTTCTTATTGGTTGGTGGTAATTTAGTTAATCTGGCAGGACCAAACCTAATCGTTTCCCTTATCCTGATCTGACTATACAGGTCTATGAACACTCCTCACATGCTTAATATCTGAACCTGACTCTAAGCACAAAGATACAGAGAGAGAGGAAGAGAGGGAGAGGAGTAAGAGAGACGGGGAAGGGATTGAGAAGGAGAAGAAGTGGGAAAGAGAAGAGGTGAAGATAAACAGGGAAGAGGGAGTAGAACAAAGAAGAAGGAAAACAGAATGAGGGGAAGAGGGGAAGATGGGGGGAAAGGGTGACCAGAAATCCCAGTGCAGCTGGGCTACACACCGCAGCAGCAGGGGCCAGGCTACGCGTGAGGTTGGATTTGTCTCTCAGCCCATCCCTGTGTAGTCAGACCAACCCCCTACAAAGTCCAACAACTAAGAGAGTTGGCAGACGTGGCTACATGTTTTTCCTATGTACAAATACAATGCGAATGATATTAAATATAAACAATGATATATCCACTTTTTAGATACATAAATGCACTTCTAAAACAAGTGACCCAAAACTGAAATAGGTAACATACTCTCATTTTCAGGAACCCTGAACGTTGGATATAGTTTCTAAGCCATGAGATGTTAAGAGATTTCAATGTTAGACTATAAACAGTTTAATTTTCTGTCAAAGAAGTAGCGTGTGTGTTTATTGTAATTATCTTAACTACCGCAGACATATGAGATAAATTAAAAATTGGCCTTGTGTCCTAGGTAAATGTAATGATAGTTCCAACTTAAGAGCCGGCACAGGATACTCCTTAGTGAGAACCCTGTCCCTTGAGCAGCTGGAATCATGGCAGGCACCACAGCTCAGCAGCCTGTGTTTGTGAGGGGGCTCAGCTCATGACAGAGATGTAGCCTCTGTACCTGATTTCCAAACTAGTGAATGGGAGAAATGGCAAGGGAGCCCTTCATACACCTTTAGTATGGTTAAATAAATGAAGACAAGCAGGAGAGTGATATGAAGTGGGCATCTCTGTGGAAAAGGATAATGGCGGAAGGCAATGGAGCAAGAGGGTTGTAGAAGAGACACAGAGAGCCAAATGCACTTTACACCATGACAGCATCCTAGTCACCTCCGTCTCTCAAGACTCCTCAGTTCTAACGAACGCCCACTCAAGTGTGGGCAACTCAGGAATTCCAGGCGTAAATAAATCTTACAGTTTTCTTTAAATATATGTAAATGACTGAACTTCATGTAATCTGTGAAATGTGGGAAAAGAGGAATCTAGACTCCAGCCAAGAGTCAGAAGAACCCTGGGAAATAGTAACTGAAAGAGCAAAGAGGAACCTTGGTGTTGAGCTTGGGAGTTTGAAAGAATTTGGACTTTGGGTAAAGAGGCCACCCAATTATATTGACAGGACAACATAATAATATTAAGAATATTATTATTAACATCATTATTTTCAGATCCATTTTGAACATAATTTAAATCCTTAAATATTAATGCATTATAGTGACATATTTTAAGGCCACGTGTGTGAGCGCTAGTTAATACTAGCTCCTTCCCTTGTGCAGAACTGAAACTAAGCAGCTATAAACCAGAGATATGATTTCCAGCGCTCCTCTCCACACCAAGCAGAGCTGGCAATGTGATTCAAAGGTCTGTAATAAAACATTGACAGACAAGCCGATGGTACTTCAGTAACAAAGCTTAAGTTCAGATATATATTTTTTCATTCTCTTCTGATTCTTATCTATCTTTGTGCCATTCACAACTAAAAATGAGTTAAAATTTCAAAGCTGAGTAATGGTGCACACCTATAACCCAACACCCAGTAGAGATAAGAGTTGAAGGCCAGCCTTAAGTACATATGGATGGTACAGAGTTCAAGGCCAGCCTGGGCAATGTGAGACCCTGTTGAAAAAAGTGACTAAACCAAACAAAAACATAACCACAACCAACTAACCAACCAACCAACCAAACAGAAAACAAAACAAAACAACAACAAAACCAATACACCATGTACCAGAACTGTTATACAGAGGCAGAACTGATTATTAGACATGGATGGTGTCTCACTTTATTAAATGGATAGTAAAGAGAAGACCAGCTAGGTCACAGTAGTTAGAATTACCTTAACTCACCCATCAGTGAACAACGATCAGGGTAGACCTGTGCTCTTTTCCCTGAAACAGTTAGCTTGGCTTGGCTTGGTACTGCAACATTACATTTGTGAAAACCTAAAATAAGCTTCCTTACCCATACCTCTTTCTTCTATAGAAACAGTGGTCTCACAACACACACTTCAGATAACATGAACCAAATAGCAGAGTCTCTTTCTTGTTTGAACAGTTATTAATTCTTTGCTGCCTTATCCTTCTCTTGCTAATTTTTCTTGTCTATCATAGGAAGCTATTTTCTTCTGTTGATGGACATCCTCATGCTTCCAAAGGCTGCCTGTCACTTATGTGGTAATTAGCCCGGTCACTCTGAATATCACTGAATAACCACTTTGAAAAGGACTCAATAATTTGAGTTTTGATCTCTTCTTTATTAACTGCTATCCCCTAAGTCATGAAAACTGAACAGCTCAACACTGAATTTAAAAAATGGGCTAAGACAAAATAAGAAAAAAAATTGAAGATGTTCTAGAATTGCATGAAATTTAAAACACAACATAGTCAAATTTGTGGGACACCATAAACAGGATTCTAAGAGGCAAGTGCCTACATATAAAAATTGGAGAGATCTCACAATAGTCCAACAGAAATCAGGGAAAATCTAAACTCTCTTGGGGCAACTTGAACTAAGCAAGTAAATGGTGTGTATGATAAAATGCTGTGGAATGAAACTGAAGATATCAGAAGCTTGTACGATAAAATGCCATAGAAAGAAGGAAACTGAAGATACCAGAAGCTGGGAAGACCTCCCAAGCTCATTAATTGGTAGTTTAAACATAGGAAAATGGCCATTCTACCAAAAGCAATCTGCAGCTTCAACGTGATTCCATTCAAAATTCTAATATAGTTATTCACAGATCTCACAAAACAATTTTCAGCTTTATATGGAAACAAAAAAAATCGAGAACAGCTAAACAAATCCAGAATAATAATAAAAAAAAAACTTCTGAATATTAGCTCCAGGTTTTACTATGGAGCTATAGTAATAAAAACAGCATGCCATTATTGGCATAAAATGCCAATTAATGATTAACAGAATGGAATTTAATACCCAAACATAAATCCACAAACCTCTGGACACCTGGTATTTGATAAAGCAAACAGAAATACACCATGGAAGAAAGACAGCATGTTCAACAAATGGTTCCGGATGGTTGCATGTTGAAGAATCCAAATAGATATGTACTAATCACCCTGCAGAAAAATTAACTTCAAATTTATCAAAGACCGCAACATAAACCCAGATATACTGAACCCGATGGAAGACAAAGTGGGGAATAGCCTTGAACTCACTGAAGCAGGAGATTTTCTAACAAAATACTATTAGCACAGCATAAATAAAAGTAAATGAGACCTCATGACACTGAAAAGGCTTTGTGTGGCAAAGGACACCATCATTCAAAGTGCCAGACTTCAGAATAGGAAAGATTGTTTTTTAACAGCTACATATTGTATAGAGGGCTAATATCTAAAATACCCAAAGAACTCAAAAAACTAGATGTGAGGAAAGCAAACAATCTAATTTTAAAACAGGGTATAGCACTAAGCAGAGGATTCTCAAAGGAGAAAAGTCCTTTGGCTGAGAAACTGAAACGTTCAACATCCTTAGACATTAAGGGAATGCAATTTCATCTTATACCCTCAGACCAATAAAACAAGTGATAACATTTTTGCAAGGATATGGAGTGAACAGAACACTTAGCCACTGCTTCTGGGAGTCACAACTTGTACAATCACTATGGAAATCAGTGTGGCCATTCCTCAGGAAGATGGGAGCCAATTTGCCTCAAGATAAGATACAGGTATACTGCTCTTGGGCACATACCGGAAGGATGCTTCATCCTACAACATAGAGACACTTGCTCATCCATGGTCACTGGTGTTCTATTCATAATAGCCAGAAATTTGAAACAACCTAGAAGTCCCTCAGCAAAATAATGGCTAAAGAAAATGTGGTACATATACACATACTCAGACATTAAAGATATAAAATCATGAATTTCACAGGCAAATGAATGGAACTAGAAAAAGCCATCCTCAGTGAAATATCCAAGATCCAGAAAGAGAAATAAGATATATAGTTACTAGCTGTTAAGTTAATAATAACCATGCTATAATTTAGAAAACCACAGAGGCTAGGTATAAAGTATGGGGGTGGAGCAGGGAAGATAGATCTCTCTAGGGGAACAGAATTGTTATGTATATATAGAGGAGTACTGGAACATGAGGTCAAATGGGGAGGCAGAAGGGAGAGGAGAGAGGGAATACATGGAGAGACAGCTAAATTTAAGTTCTATTGGAGGGTAATATGGGAACCAAATACAGTAGAAGCTTCCTAAAATGTATACATATATGGCGGTGATCTAAATAAAATCATCAAATCATAGAGGTGACAGAACTCCAAATGGCTACTTCTTTTCATCAAATTAAGCTTCCAGTGCTAGTACTGAGTTATATATAATTGAATTTTTGTCCAAAGAGTTCCCTGGGAATTCCCTAGACAAGCCAGGCTGTGGCCAAGACAATAAGTTGCTCTTTACAAATTAGCCAGGTCCCAATACTGAAGACAACACCTACACAAGTCATTGAATATAGAGATCTTGAGATGGTGCCTACATTGAGCCTTCACCCCTACTCCTCAAGCTATGAAAAGAGACATGTAAACACTAACCCAACTGCAAACCCTTGGATCTACAACATTCCCCTGACTCTAAGATATGCTAGTGCAAAGATGACACAAAGCTGGTAGAGTAACCACCCAATGTTTAATATGACTCAAGGCTTATTCGATGAGATAGAACCTGTACCCAACACTGCCTGGGTGACCAAGAATCTGAGACAAGATAACCCAGGGCTCTAGAGTAACACCAAACACTACTGTTCTAATACAAACAAAACAAAGACAACAAGAAAAGGACTCCTAGTGGCATTCTGCTGTACTCACAGTTCAATGTCCTGTTCAGTCATCATCAGACAAGCTTCCTCCTGCGACAGATACGGAAGCAAGCCAGACATTTTTCAGAGATCGAGAGACCCTGCAACGTTCAGTCCTAAATGGAATGTATCCATCAAGTCCCTTCCCTCGGGACTCAAGGAACCCTTTGGAAGAGGAGGCAGAAAGAGTCTAAGAGCCATAAGGGTGGAGGATACCAAGAAAACCAGGATGTCTCAATGAACATGATCAGTACACATATGAACTCACAGAGACTGAGGCAGCATGCACAGGGCCTGCACAGGCCTGCACTATGTCCTTTGGAGATATCTATCTATCTATCTACCTACCTACCTACCTACCTACCTACCTACCTACCTATCTATCTATCTATCTATCTATCTATCTACCTACCTACCTACCTACCTACCTACCTACCTACCTACCTATCTACCTACCTACCTACCTACCTACCTACCTACCTACCTACCTACCTATCTATCTATCTATCTATCTATCTATCTATCTATCTATCTATCTATCTACCTACCTACCTACCTACCTACCTACCTACCTATCTATCTATCTATCTATCTATCTATCTATCTATCTATCTATCTATCTACCTACCTACCTACCTACCTACCTACCTATCTATCTATCTATCTATCTATCTATCTATCTACCTACCTACCTATCTATCTATCTATCTATCTATCTATCTATCTATCTATCTATCTATCTCGTGGCTTCCAGTTTTGTGTTTTTAATTCCTGATTGTGCCAATGAGTGGGTCTTCATTTCTTTTGCTTTTTCTTGGGCTTGTTTTCTCTTCTTTGTTCTGCCCAATTCAAGTGTGTCTTAGTCTTAGTCTTTGTCTTTTCATATCAAATATTATATTATCATATCATTATATCATATCATATATCATATCATTATAGTCCCTTAGAAGCCCTTTTGTTTTCTAATGAGAGATGGAAAGGGAGAGGGTGTTGATGAGAAGAGAGTGGAGGAGTGGAGGAACGAGTAAGAATAGAGGGAGGGGAAATCATAATCAGGATATATTATGAAAAAATATTTTCTATTTCATATAAAACAAAGATAAGAACTCTAAAATAACCTCTTATCCCTGCATGAATTCCTACTAGAATTTACCAATTTCACTAACACTGAAAAATTCACTTTTATTAAATGAGTAAGAAACACAAACCACTGTTTGAGTCTATGACCATTTTAAAAGGCATGAGCTCAGCTGGTCCATCTACCACTGAGGTGGTGGACCAGCACAGGAGTCAGCGGACCAGATAGTGACTGTCACTGTCTTTTTCCCTGGACACTGAAGACATGTCCTCACTAGGACATAGTCCAACAGTCCTCTGAATAGTTGGTTCAAGGGCCAGCTGCCATCTTACTACATAAACTCAAGAGCGTTACTTAACTTCTCTGTATTTTAGTTTCCCAATGAGTCAAATTGGAGTGACGGCATGTTATTAAAGAAGAAAATGCGCCCCTCAACAGAGGAATGGATACAGAAAATGTGGTACATCTACACAATGGAGTACTACTCAGCTATTAAAAAGAATGAATTTATGAAATTCCTAGCCAAATGGATGGACCTGGAGAGCATCATCCTGAGTGAGGTAACACAATCACAAAGGAACTCACACAATATGTACTCACTGATAAGTGGATACTAGCCCAAAACCTAGGATACCCACGATATAAGATACAATTTCCTAAACACATGAAACTCAAGAAAAATGAAGACTGAAGTGTGGACACTATGCCCCTCCTTAGAAGTGGGAACAAAACACCCATGGAAGGAGTTACAGAAACAAAGTTTGGAGCTGAGATGAAAGGATGGACCATGTAGAGACTGCCATATCCAGGGATCCACCCCATAATCAGCATCCAAACGCTGACACCATTGCATATACTAGCAAGATTTTATCGAAAGGACCCAGATGTAGCTGTCTCTTGTGAGACTATGCCGGGGCCTAGCAAACACAGAAGTGGATGCTCACAGTCAGCTAATGGATGGATCACAGGGCTCCCAATGGAGGAGCTAGAGAAAGTACCCAAGGAGCTAAAGGGATCTTCAACCCTATAGGTGGAACAACATTATGAACTAACCAGTACCCCTGAGCTCTTGACTCTAGCTGCATATGTATCAAAAGATGGCCTAGTCGGCCATCACTGGAAAGAGAGGCCCATTGGACACGCAGACTTTGTGTGCCCCGGTACAGGGGAACGCCAGGGCCAAAGGGGGGGAGTGGGTGGGTAGGGGAGTGGGGGTGGGTGGGTAAGGGGGACTTTTGGTATAGCATTGGAAATGTAAATGAGCTAAATACCTAATAAAAAATGGAAAAAAAAAAGAAAAAAAAAAAAAAAAAAAAAAAAAAAGAAAATGCCATTGTGTTTCAGCCTTAGACTTTTGGTATGAAACTATGTAGTTATATGATTCCTAATTGTCTCTTTTTAAGACAATGAGGGGCACTTAAATATTTTCACACTCCTATGAAATTCTATACACATGATAAAACATTAAGCACTGGCACAAGATATTGTGAATTTTTAATAGATAATTACATATGCAATATGTTATAACACTTAAACATATACAGGCTATGATATAATGGTTAAGGACTGAGTTTGGAGAAAAAGATTAAAATTCTGACTCTGTGACCTTGGTCAAATGGCATCTCTTAGCTTTGTTTCTGCTTACTCGAAGCTTGAAGCGAATAACAATGAATAACAACATTAGGCTGTGATCTCTATTAGTAGGCTCATGACCACTGAGGGGTTTCCATCTCTTTACTATAATCATCCAAACAGTGGGCTGAATAAATGAACAATGATCAGCAACTGTTTTTCTTTTCTCATGGTTTTCTTTTCTCCTTTTGAGAATCTCATATAGCCCATGTTGGCCCAGAAACATTGACCTCTGTAGGCTAGGATGGGCTTAAACTTTAGCTCCTGATCCTCTGCTGCCACTTTCCCAGTGTTGGTATTACAGGCTCTTGTGACCAAGCCCAGCCAACTATCTTTATTATTTTAGCTATGCTTCCAATATCTGGGGAAGTGAACAATATAAATATTTGATATCACATAAAAATCATTGCTAGTGATGTTTTGGAGCAACAACACTGGTCATTTAAGTTTAGTGGGGAAAATTAAGATTTGAGAGAGAGAGAGAGAGAGAGAGAGAGAGAGAGAGAGAGAATATGAATGAGTCTTTTGTTATTTGGAAAGGTAGAAAAGATGCAATTAAAACTAGCGAGGAAAGGCTACATAAGTTGTCACTAGAGAACTATAAAAAAACCGTGCAGGTAATATAGATGTGAACTATGTATTCTTTTAAAACAGTATTTATCACAAGTCTCTTCTGTATAGGTAGAAAATCACTAACCCATTAACTTTTATTGAAAATTTGAGTACCAATAACATAAATAGACAGTGTATATATAACCAATAAAAATACACACACACACATACTCACATCAAACAGCATTGCCTCAGGAACTTTCTGCACTAATGCATCCCTAGTCTTTCCAGACTGGACTTGGCTCTTATTTTAAAAGCTTTCCATCATTTTGCACTTAGGAGATGATGCGCCTGAGAGGGCTTTATAAAACTATAACGTTCTATAAAAAGAGAGTGCCCCTTTGCTTGTTGCTTTGTGGTTTAGGAAATGAGCTTATAAACAACTCCAGGTCAAAGAAAAATGCTTTCTGTCGCTTGTATGCCTCAAAGACAACTCAATGGTTAGCTTTAAAGGACACAGGCACTTCTTAAACTCTTAGCTAAAAGGTATGTAATAAGTGGTCTCTATGAAAACAGAACAAAAGAACAGAAAAACAGTAATGCCTTCAGTAACACTGCTAAGCCCCTTAAAGAGCAGAACAAGACATGGACTGAACTGAGCTATTTGGAGCAAGGAATGTAGGACATCCTGGATATGAAGACAAAAGGTCTCTAGAGGAGGCACGGCTGCCCCCAGAGCCATCAGCAGAAGGGAACAATGGTATTCCACCATTGCAACTTCTTGGAAAGAGGCACCCTCATTCCCACCATAATCAACCTTGAAGTTAAAATTAATATTGGCAGTAGAATCTATTCATTCTCCATAACATGGACTCAATTGGAATAAGAGAAGCCATGTACAGAAAGGATAGCACCTCATGACCTTGGGGAGGTGAGGAACCATCACTGACTTTGTAAAAACAGAGAGGGCAACACTGGTAATAGGAAGTCAGGGTGAAGTGAGAATGGATGGAAGTGGGTAATCTATGTCAGAATACAGTGATGTAGTCCCACCAAGTGAATAGCACAGTGAATGCAGTTCCCATGGAGATTATAAAGAAGGAAAAAAAGAAGACATTGGGCTGTGGACAACCACCTCTGAGATTGCTGAGAGTGCACAAGGTCTTGGTTTTAATCCTCATTTCTAAACACACACACACACACACACACACACGCACACACACACATCAATTAGGAGGTCCTCAATTTTTAAAATAATAATAAGTGCTTAGGAAGTAGAAAACTGTACTTACCCTGCCTATATCATCACATGTTATGCCCACTTTGTTGAATTATTACATCACAAAAGTATGTAGAAGGACAATATGTTAATTAAAAAGCCAGTATCTGCAATGACACTCTTCAAGCAAATATGGAAAACTCAGCTTTCTCATCCTCCTCAGAGAATTTAAAGCAACACCAGCACATGGTGTACTGGCTAGTTTTCCGTTGACTTGATACATGCTAGAGTCATTTGGGAAGTGTGGACCACATCTGTGAAAATATACACAGCAGACTGAAGGAAGAAACGTCTGGATCCATATATCTTACTTAGGGTTTCTATTTTGCTGTGACAACACACCACAACCAACCAAAAGCAACGTGGGGAGGGAAGGGTTTATTTCAGCACATTCTATCACCGAGAAAAGTCCAGGTAGGAACTCAAACAGGGCAGAAACCTGAGGACAGGAGCTGATACAGAGGCTATGCAGGAGGTCTTCTTCCTGGTTTCCTCTTCATAGCTTGCTCAGCTTGCTTTCTTACAGCATGTAACACCGTAAGCCCAGTGGTAGTACTACCCAGAAAGAGGTGGGCCCAACCACATCAATCATCAATCAAGAAAATGTACCACAGACTTGCCTGCAACCATATCTTATGGAAGCATTTTCTCAGTTTAAGCTTCCTCCTCTCCAATGACTCTTGCTTGTGTCAAGTCGACACAAAACTAGCCAGCACATTACACAATCTCATTTCAAAATTGCGCAAAGGTAAATATGCTTATGAAAATGGGTGATTCTTCTCAGAGTCACATCATCCTTCAGGGTGTTTTGAGAAATATGATGCAGAACGCCATGTGAGAAGACTGAGAGCTATTAGGCATCACAGAAGCCAGAGAAATGAACTCTTGTAAGTTTTAGCGTGAACATAAATAGTTACTGCTCTGGACTTAGTGTTTACATCATCCTTCTTAGACTCCACTAAAGAAGCCATTGGCAGCTTTCCTTCAGTGGTTCACTGAGGATCGCAGGATACATTCTAAACCCATACCTTATACCATTCTATAAATAATCTTCATGAAGTTTAAGGAAACTATTTTTGATAACTTTTTTTTCTTTTCAGCCTTCATTTTACAAAAGATCAAAGAAACCTGAGTGATTTTCTTGATATAGAAGCTGTCGATAGGAGATGTCAATGTTAACAGCAAGAGGTGTCACACAATTATTGATTAACTCTGGGCTTTAATTTTTGGCAGATTTCTAATCAATATCCTTTCCTTTCTAGAGCACGGTTTCACAGGAGGCTTTGCGCCTATTTCTGGTTTTCACTGTACAGAATGACAATCAAAGATTTACTTATTTTCAGTTGCAAATTCTGAATGATTAAAAGTATTAAAGTATGGTGGCGATTGATATTTTTACATTTCCAAATTAACGAACATCGATGCTGTTTACAAATGTCTCAATACAGCTATAAGCTCATGAAACTTTCTAATATTGATTATTTAAATTCTGTAATTCAAGAAAATTGTGAGGATTTTTTTAGAAAATTAAGGGGGGGAATGGGATATTTTCATATAAGAAAAGCTTCCTGAGCCTCAGGGGCTGAGTCCTTTCATTATTCTATAGTTGTATGCATTTGGTCTGTTAAGCCTCACTAAGGCCCATCTTTGCATGCATCACCAGTTTTGGTTTAAAAAATAGAAGTCTAATAATGTAACTGACTTTGTAATAAGTGTCACAATGTGCTGTCCTGGCAGCAAAAGGAATCCCCCAAATACGAACTTATTCGCTTATCTGAGCAGTTAAGGTGAAGCTTCTGTCCATAAGTATTTTAAATCCCTCCCTATTTTGTGCTCAGCCCAAGGAAATTTACATCTTAGGTACCTTCTCCTGTCTAGTGCTATATTATGTCCTTAAGAGTAAGAGGATTTTCTTAAGGTTAATAGGAAAACTGGTTACTTTCAAGAGGTTAATTACTTTGTTATTAGATTAAGCAATGCTTATATCAGGATGTTGAATATCAATATCTTATAAATCATCATTGTTGCTTATAAATGTAAACACATCTTCAGAAACTCCTAACGAAATGGTATTTTGACTTTTACTGAAATGGAAAATGTGGTGATGGCCAGCAGAAATGCCTATTTCCTCCAAAACCAGAAGGTGCTATGTTTTGCCTTTTGTTTGCAGAGGTGCTAACAGTTATGGGTAACAGGGTTAACTGAACAGTGGATGTGTACAGAGCTATGCTCTGGTGCTTTAAAACTGGGTACATGCAACGAGAAAGAATGGGAAAAGGAGGTTCAAAAGAAATAGTCAAATTACTTCTACAGATTGAAAATAATTTGTTTGGGGGAGGGGTTCTAGTGCAGGACAAAACTTGAACCAAGCAATAGAGTGTGAAAATTGAGATGATAATTTAAGACTTTTACCTGGATAAAGACTATAGTGATGTAAAGAATGGGAGCTTTGGGGAATGATTTCTGAGTCCGAGGAAGGCAAATACGGCTAAAATACTGCAAGAAATGAAGCTATGTATGTTAAAGGATGAGAATCGCTCACTAAAGTCCAATAAAAAAGTAGACTTTTCTGTTTTGAATTGCTCATTGTTTTCACATATGTTAGTGGCTAAGATTTTTAAAAAATGACAGCACATGCTGTTGAGGATGTGAAGAAAGGGGGCACTTATTTATTCTTGGTGGGAATGCAAACTGCTACATCTGCTGTGGCAGTTACTTAGGAAGCTGATAATCCATCTACCTCAAGAGTCAGCTATATCACCCTGGGGTATATACCCAAAGGACTCTACATCCCACTATAGAGAAGTCTCCTCATCCCTGTTCATTGCTAATATATTGATAGTAACCAGAAATTAGAAACATCTTTGATGTCCACCAACCAATAAATGGATAATAAAACGGGGTATATTAACACAATGGGATATTACTCAGCTGTTAAGAAAAATCAGTTTATAAAACTTGCTAGGAAATGGGTTGGGGCTGGGACAAAATAATTATCCTGAATGACGTAACCCAGATCACAACAGACAAATATTGTACATTTTCTCTTATACCTAGATGTTAGCTTTCAAGCCTTTGCTATAAATGCTATGAACCACAGAGATTAGGTACTCATAAGAGACTAGTTGGGAGGAAATGAACTCTTGGGAAGGAGAGACAAAGGGGATTAAATAGTGAGGAGTAGAAGAAAAGGGTAAGAAAGGATGATGGAGAAGGACCATTAGCAATATAGGCCATTTGAAAAATTATGTGGAAAGCTAACCCTATAAAGTATCCTAAAATACGCATATAAGAAAGAAATGTAAATACAGTTACCAGATAATAGGAGTGAGAATTCTCCAACTAGATTTGCTTTTCTCTTCCCTCATCAGAGAAGTGTCATCTTGTAGTAGATGGGAATTAATCCATTGACCCACGAATGGAATATATGGGGACTGAGAGACTTTGGAGCTCTCAGTCCTTAACAGGATGTCTTCAACAAACTTCTCCCCTGGGAGCTCACGGTGCTATGTGGAAGAGGAGGAAGAAAAATGCTAAGAGCTAGAGGTGATGTGGATGATGCAGAGAGTGTCTTTCATTCACAACAGAACCAATGCTCAGATGAACCCACAGAGACTGTGGCAGCATGCGTAAGTTCTGCACATGTTCAAGCCGAACAGGGTAGAGAGTTGAGAGGAGAAAGAGGACTCTGATCGCCTAATCCAGAACACATCTGCAATCAATACCCTCTGACTGCAAAAAAATCTGTTTCTCCAATGAAATTTTGTTGAGTATATTAACCATATCCCAGGGCAGGCGCCATGCCCAGTAGTATATGACAAACACAAAACAAACTCAATGGTATTTTCATAGACTTCATATCTCATTTTGCTTTATTAGGAATTGTTTTGCATATTTATCTTTTGCTTCCTTATTTTAATTTTTGCTTTTGTGTGTTGTTGTTGTTGTTGTTGTGTGTGTGTGTGTGTGTGTGTGTGTGTGTGTGTATGTTTCTTGCTACTTTTGTTGGTTCATTTTCTTTTGTTTTACAGAAAGAGTAAAAAAACCAGAGGAGTGTGAGCAGAGAGGTGGGAGGAGAAATCATGATTAAAATATATTATATGAGAACATTCTATTAAAAACTTATGGGCCGGGCGTGGTGGCGCACGCCTTTAATCCCAGCACTTGGGAGGCAGAGGCAGGCGGATTTCTGAGTTCGAGGCCAGCCTGGTCTACGGAGTGAGTTCCAGGACAGCCAGGGCTACACAGAGAAACCCTGTCTCAAAAATACCAAAAAAAAAAAAAAAAAAAAAAAAACTTATAAAAAGACATGTGAAAACACTCCAAGTTAAAGTTTACTCTAATAATGTCAAATGTATGGACTTTTCTCTGAATCTGGCATGAGGTAAAGGTTTGAAAGATCTTCACTGAGCAGAGTCTTTATTTGGGAGAACCATTGTAAAAAGCAATAGGTGCTATCCATAGACACAGCATGAAAGGAAATGTAACAGATGAGTATATTTAAAAGAAGATATCATGGAGGCTGGGGAAATTTGTTCATTATTCTGAGGATAGGAGAAAAAATAACAGAAAACGATGATCACTCCCTCAGGTCCTACTTCCAGGTACTAAGTCCTTGTTCTAGAGGCCAGGCTATGGAGCTTGTGTAAAAGGACCAGATGCTAAGTATTTTCAGGTTTGTCAGCCACACAGTCTTTATGGAGCATGCAAGCAGCTACACAGCATGCAAATGGGACACCAACAAAAATGTATTCCAATATACCAAAAGTCACTTTCATCCAATTTTCATGTGTTACATGAAATTACAAAGTATTATTCTCATTTTCAATCATTAGAGACACAAAACTAGTGCTTTCCTCATGGACACACATAAAATCTCTGAAGCTTTTTGTTGCAACCTGATCTCATACAGGACATTTGTGGAACACATTGCAGAGAGCCTGGAAAGAGACTAGATTATTCTCTTGGGAATTATCCTAATTGACGTACACAAAACTTCAATGAATCCATGTACTCTGTTCAGTGTGTGCAAAGGGTACCACAAACAACCACTTGCCAGATTTACATGTAACTAGGTCTGAAAAGGGTGCTTGAATGAACTAATTTTAAAATACTCAGTTTAAAACACACACACATCACACACACACACACACACACACACACACACACACACACACACACACACATCTTAGATCTGAAAATTGCTACAGACCCTTCACAATAAACAGTCACTTGCCCTGGACAGCATTCGCAGTTCAGATACCCTAACTTGATTTTGCCTTTGCTTGTTCTTTTATTTCAGGCTTCAGAATTGTTAGAAGTGCTCAATATTATACGGTAATATCATGGTTAACGTCATCATCACCATCACCATCACCATCATCAAACACTTGTTTTATGTCAAGTACCTTGCTCCACTGCTCAGCAACATTTTTATTTAATTTGCATTGCAGTTTTCTGACTGAGAAACCTTGTATTCCATTTACCACTGAAGAAACTATCCTTGAGAATGTTCTCACCTCTTCTTTCTTTCTCCTAGAGCCTTCTCTCCAGACTTACTAAAACAACTGTGATTTCAGTTGGTTCTTTTTTAATTTTTATACACTGATGATCCTCGAATAGCTCTACAAGCCTGTCCAAAAACTTCTAAATCTTCACATGATCAGAATTTATGGCCATGGCTTGTTCCCCGTCAGCACCATGAGCCTTTCCTTTCACCACTGGCCTTCCCTCTTCTCTCCTCCCTCCAGACCTCAGACACAAAGGCTTTATCCTAAGTTCCCAGTCTCTCATGGACTTGTCCAGTTCATCCTCAAAGCACCCTGGCCCTGGGGCCCTAAGTAATCGTCTTAAACAATCTCTGTTTTTAAAGCAAAGAACCACAAGATAATAGGACAGAAATAAGTGTGATAAGACTACAGTTGTTCAAAAAAAGATATATATATGGTTTGCAGTGAGTAGAAACACTCAAATGAAAGTCTAATGAAGTGATTCAAATTAGAAACCTTAATTGAGTCTGTAAAAGAATTGTGGCCTTAGACAAGATCTGGACCCTGTGAGACAGTAATCATACTAACAGGAATTTAACAGTTTTGAGACTGGACAAGTTAATAAAAGCAAAGTAATTTAAGACCAAGAGAGATGTAGCAATTGCTCAATAAACCTTAGCTATTGTTGCTGTTTTTCTCAATATCATAAGAAGGTTGATTAGCAACATAAATTCATACCAATTATTTAATTAATAGTAGTATTGTATATATCTTCATCCCAGTTTTCTGTTTTTATCATGTAAACATTAATAAACAGACAAAAGGATCTTTAAGACCATTCTGTTAAATGAAGATGCAGTAGTGTTGGCCACCTACTTAAATATTACAGAATATTCATCTATTTAAACATGGCACACAAATTTCTCAGCCCAAAATATTCTACTATCCAAAATATTCTGTTCAGTTTAAAGTTGATTTCATGTTAAACAAACAAACAAACAAAAACTAACCAGGGCACATAGGGGCTCACAGAGACTGAACCATCAGCATACATGGAACAGACCCAGCCCCCCTATACGTATACAAATGTACAGCTTGGTCCTCATCTGAGACCTCTAACAGCAGGACCAAGGGCTGTCTCTGACTAGGTTGCCTGCCGTTGGCCTGACTTTTCCTAGCGCGATGGCCTTTTCTAGCCTCAATAGAAGATGTGCCCAATCCTACTACAACTCGATATGCCAAGGCAGGAAGATATCCATGGGAGATCTCACCTTCTCTGAGGTGAAAGGGAGTGAAGCATAAGGGAAGGAAAGATAAGAGGGAGTATCTGAGAGGAGAGGAAGTAGGGAGAGCATCTCCAATTGGGATGTAAATTAATTAATTAATTAATTAATGAAATAAAAGTGTAGAACAGAGAACATGAAATTATAATTGAATTCCATTTAAATAAACCATGCTTTTAATTCTTTTTTGTTTTGTTTTGCTTTTTTGGTTTTTTTTTTTTTTTTTTTTTTAATGATCTTAGTACACTTAAAATGATTTTCAGCGCACACCCTGGTTAGGTTCTGCTGAGTACTGTACTTTAAAGGACCCCTAACAAATTTACTTTCATCCTCAAAACCTGCAGGTACAAGTACATTATATATAAGTATCAATTCTCTTCTCATCGGTTTCTTTTGTCCCTTCTCCAGCCAATCTAGAAGTCTATCTGCATCTTAGCCAAACCCAAAATTTATAGTTGAGGGCAAGGACAAGAACAGAAATAGAACAGCGGGAGTGTGCTTGAAAATACGAGTCCTTATTAGGACGTCTGCTCTGAAGATGAGTTACGAGAGCTGAATCGGACCTCTATTAACAGAAGTGAGTTCCTGAGCCAGACAGCCACAGTAAATAAAGGCACCCGTGCTTACATTCATTTGATGGTTTTGCAGACTGGAGATGTGTTTCTGGCACCATTCTTCCACGTTCAGGAAACAAAGCACGCAAAACACTATGTTCCTTAGAATGTTTTCCTTGTGTGGTTAAATGAACCAAACAAATGAAGCATGGATAAGGAATTTAAATCTGAGTGAGATTTTCATCCACGGTAGCTCCCAGTTTACATTTTTTTTTTTAAACTTTATTTTGTAAGTGCTTTCGGCCTCCTGTGTAAACAATAATTACATTCAAGAAGATTATTTTCCCTTTCTCGCTCTCCAAAACCCGCAAAGACTATGTTAGCCTTTCTTGCCAGCACTTATAAACTTACTTTGGTCAAAATAAAGATAGCGTATCCTCACAAAGCAGGGCTGCTCTTAAAACAGAGAGGCAGCTGGGCTGCTTGGAAGACGCACTACCTGAGTGTGGTTCAGAACACTGTATTTTGCGGAGGTAAAAGAAGTGTGTGTGTCTTGGCAGGAGCTCACACAACTTACTTTGTAATTTGCTTTCTCTTCCCCTAGGGAAGAAAACTGAATAAAGATTAGCAAAAGGGGATTTAATATTCTCAACAGTTTCTAGGCAGAATTTCCACCTTGAGAAGGGAGACTTTTAAAATGATTCCTTGACCTCGTGGGGAAATCAACAACGTCAAATGTTATTTCCTGAGGTCTGAGTTACACTTCCACTTTCTTTGATAAAACACAAGCAATTCTGTTACTTCCTACCTACAATTTCATCTTGAGAGGTCACGGCTATGCAGTGGGAAAACCGGAAACTATGAATAACCAATTTTGAAATCACACATGCATACAGTGACAGAGATATTTAATTATTTCTTTAATAAAAAATTTCTTGTAGAATAATGAACACTTTTATTCTATTACTGGACCTCCTGAGAGGTTTCATTCTTTTGATCACAATAGAATGGTTATTTAATTTCAAAGTCATAAATTAGCAAGAGGAAACTTAAAGTCCTTTAAAAATATATTCAAGGGACTGGAGAGGTGGCTTAGCAATTAAGAGCACTGACTGCTCTTTCAGAGGTCCTGAGTTCAATTCCCAGAAACCACTGATGCCCTTTTCTGGTGTGTCTGATGTCAGCTACAATATCCTTACAAATAAATAAATAAAGCTTAAAAACATATTCAAGATATAAAGTGAGGATTTGCAAATTGAGCTAAGATTGGAAAATGGGCATCCAAGGTCAGAGCATTGGTTTTCTCCAGTGAGAAAAATATTTAGTCTACGGAGAGTCAATTAAATAGTAAATAGCAATCTAAAACAGATGAGCTTACAAAGTAAGTTTTTGAGTCTAGACCTCAGGGTAGGAGTGTAGAATCTATTCAGCATACTCAAGTCCCTAGGCTCCGTGCCATCGGTATGTTAAAAACATCATCTTCATTGTATAAGCTCTACTGGACTTTATCTCATAGCCATAAAGAATACAACAATATGAACTCAAGTCCTTGGGTGATCTTTAATGACTCATCTCAAGGACACTGTGGATGCCAGAGGTGAGGGAGGGCAGAAAACCATGCTATATAACATGTATAACCAAATGTAACCATGGCCACAGCAGAGGGCCTGGGACGTAGCTCAAAGGCATATTACTTGCCTAGTATGTGCTTTGAACTCCTACTTTCTATCTCTGCTGTTGTGGCTAATATTTGTAATTCTGGCACTCAGGAGACTGAGGCAGGAAGAGCAGTTGGAATTTGGGGTCATCCTGGTCGGTCCAGTGTCACCTACACAGTGAAACCCTGTCTCCAAAAATCACAACAAAATGAAGACCTAAAGGACAATTGGGACAGGGTGGGAGGGATCCCTGGTAAGTTGGTTGTTTCTGTTTGTTTGTTTGTTTGTTTGTTTGAATTTGTTTTTCAAGAGATCTGCATTATCCAGACTGAGAAAAATAATAATACTAAAAAAGGAACAACAACAACAAAAAACTTCTAGTGCTATTGTACTGTCTGGTTTTGTGTGCAAACTTGACACAGCTGAAGTTATCACAGAGAAAGGAGCCTCCCTTGAGGAAATGTGCCCATGAGATCTAGCTGTAAGGCATTTTTTTCTCAGTTTAGTGATCAAAGCCCAGCCCATTGTGGGCGGTGCCATTCCTGGGATGGTAGTCCTGGGTTTTATAAGAAAGCAGGCTGAGCAAGCCAGGGGAAGCAAGCCAGTAAGCAGCACCCCTCCAAGGCCTTTTCATCAGTGTCTGCCTCTACATTCTTGCCCTGTGTGAGTTCCTATTCTGCTGGTGAACAGCAATGTGGAAGTGTAAGATGAATAAACCCTTTCATCCCAAACTTGCTTCTTAGTCATGATGTTTTGTGCAGGAATACAAACCCTAAGACAGCTATTGAGCATCACATATAATTGGTACCATTTAATTTTGCTCATCCTCCCCACCCCTCCACTCACACATTTGACCACTACCAGGTTAGCACTGATCAATGGCGTCTATGACACAAGCTCATTCAGGTTTCAATACAGCTTGTTTAATATGTTTCTTTACATCAACCCTGTCTTCTGGAAGTTTGACTATTTATTATTTCATTTAATGGATTTTTTTCTTTTCTTCTCTCCATTGTGAAGTTGTTTTATCTCCAATTCATCCTGAAAAAAAATATTCAGTTTCCTTTCTGTATGAACAACACCCATACCTATGAAAGAGAGGGTGGAAGTAAAGAAGGAGCATGCAAGGCCTTCCTCAGTTACAAAGAGCAGTTTATTAAAAATGCTCTAGAAAGTGATGATGTACTGGAAGGAATGAGGACTTGCCACAGCTGATCTTTACTGCTCGATGCTCAACTTTTACAAGAGAAATTCATTCCAATTACTCCTAGTTGCTTACTTTTCTATCCGTGAACCTGTCCAGATGCGTAAACTTCAGAGGTGGTGGGGATGGCCATGTATCACCTCCACGACGTTCACTCTAGCCCCATACTTTGGACTATTCCTCCACACAGCATCTTCTATCCTGCCTCCATTATCCCTGAGATGGCCATCCTGATTCTAGACTGGAAGTGGATGTGAGGTGATGTTTGTGGATAAGAAGGAGGGTGGGGTGAGCATCCATTTGTGCATAAGCGTGTTCCACACTGGGGATATCCTCTATCCTTACCCCCAATTGTCTGTGTAAAAGGAAGTCAGAGGAAATGTCTCAGTTCCTAAATCCTGGGGTCCCCTGTCAGCCCCTCCTCACTTCAGCTTCTCTTCAAGCTTGTACCCTCCTTGCTATTCCTCTTTGTCCTCCACTCATTCATTCCCAGATCCTGCCACTTCCAAGCCTATAGCCCACGTTGACCCCTTCCCTCAACCCTGTCATTCCCTGGGGATGGCATCTTGGATTCCGCTGAGCTGTATTCTGATCACATTCATTTCTTTTCTTAATTCCTTGAAATTTTGTTTCGAGTTATATTTGATTAGCAGAAAGCATTAAGCGTGACGGGTACCTAGATTTACTATTTAGTATCCCCCTTGTTTGTACTATTCTTCTAATATAAAAATACCGTACTCTTCAAAGTTATTCTACTTTAATCTTAGGTAATGTTGTAGGGATGATTTTAATATTTAATATAATTAAAAGTTAAAGTATTCTATGAGAGTAAGTACTTATGTAATCAAAACTCATATACTGTACAAAATATAAAATTTATATATCACTTATATTAACACATATGAACTAATTGTATACAAATACACATTAAAAGTATTAAATGTAAATTGCAATAAAACGTATAAAAACATAAAGATGAATTTTATGTTTATACACATTTTCTGTGATTTTTGATTTTTTTTTTTGAAAATCAACTTTATGTGATTTTGAGCAAAGAGCCAAAAGCCTCCCTTGTAAATACTTGTTGCCTTAGAAACAAAACCAATAATGATGCCCTTGAGGTCAGTCATCCCTGATAGGGCTAAATTCTACATTATAATACTTATAGTACATAATAATACAAGTTCCAGGTTTTTTTCATCTACTAATAATATGCATTGTCTCTTGAGAACCATTGGTCAATTCATGTCATTACAAAGTCTCACATAACTATTCCTTTACCAGAAGACTCTCTGAAATTTATCACTAGTCAAACGTTAATGGTTTTATTTTGTAACAACAACAAAAATCAAATCAGTAATCCTAGCCTTGATTCACCATTGGTAAGGAATGGGGAATAATAGTCCTGGAGGAGGGTTTAGAAGAAACATTCAGTATTTTAATTACAAAAGCTGCCACATTTCTTAAAGGGTAGATTAAAAATTGAGAAATGAGCGAAATTTCAGATTGTTCAAAGAGGAAATAAAAATAAAGCCATAATTGTTGAGCAATAAAGAATTCAGAAGTATAAATCTCTAGAGGCATTAAAACATGACATAATAAATAAAGAGACTGCTTAGAAGAAAAATATTGTGAATTTTGGTGAGTTCCATAGGAATGACAAAAATATTGTTACTGAGGGAGAAGAAACCATGAGCTCAGAATGGAAGAGAGGGGAGAGAGGCTTTGTCTCAGGTCAGGGACAACAACAGAGAGTTCCCAACATCTGTCACTTGTGGTGAAATCAAGATGAGATTTAAGAGCAGATTACTAAAAGAATTAAAACCAACCAATAAGATAAAATTAGGGAAATAAATAAAGAAAATATATTTACTAATTTAATAATATTAAATATAAAAATATAATAACAATATAATTTCTAAGTAATACTCTTTAAGAAAACTATAAAATGTGATACCTGGAAAGTTTACAGGAGGATGCTAGGACCATCTGCTGGTGGGGCTGGGAGCAGACAGAGAAGTAAGGGCGGCTGTGAGACAGAGGTGTTTGCTATTTTCTCTTCCTAATCCAATGTTCTTTTTGTGCCTATTTATTGTAACCAAATCTCACTAAGCAGTGCACTTCATATAAGTAGCTAACAGTGTATGCTACTTGGAAGGCAGGCAGTATGTGGAACTCAGTTGGAATCGAATGTAAACCAATAAAGCAAAGGGAAGTGTTTCTTTTTTGTTCTTTTCTTGTTTTTAATTAGTTATTTTATTCATTTACATTTCAAATGCTATCCCAAAAGTCCCCCAGGCCCCCCCCCACTCCCCTACCCACCTATGATGATGCACTGAAATAATTTCTATACAGATTTTCTACACAGATTTAAGAAAATTGTTTTCAGCTAATGAAAGAACTAACTTCATTAGGAAGTGGGAGGAAGTCATGAAGAGAAGAAGGAACAGGGACTAGGAGAGAGAGGGCAAGGATATATATATATATATATATATATGTATATATATATATATATATGTGTGTGTGTGTGTGTGTGTGTGTGTGTGTGTGTGTGAATATGAACAATACATATGAATAACCCATACTCATATAAAATATTCATACATATGTATGAATGTATGAGGTAGAGAAAGAATCTCCCAAGCTGTAACATTTCACATAGGCAACACAGGCTTCTTTACATGGCATTTAAGAACAATACCACTTAATCCAGGTGGTAACATTTTTCTTTCAATAAAAATGTTAGTAGCTGGGCACGTTAATCCCAGCACTCGGAAGATAGAGCCAGGTGCATCTCTGTGAGTTCAAACCATCCTGGTCTATAGTGCAAGTTCTGGGACAACCAGGGCTATGTAGAGAGACACTGTCTCAACAAAGTATTAATTATTGTTTCTGTTCCCATGTGCACATAGATGGCATGTGCCAGGGCAGGCAAGTGGAGGTCAGAGAACAACGCACAGAGTTGGTTTTTTCACTCCATCTGTGTGTACCAGGGAGTGAATACAAGTTATCAGGCTTTGGCAGCAAGTGCCTTTCTTTCCCAGCTGAGCAATCTCCCTAGCCCAGGTTAAAATCTGATAGTCAAAGCCTTTCTCCTTTGCAGAACATAGGGACATAAAGACAGGTATGGAGGAGGAAGCACCACCATAAACTTGAAGCGCAGGGGAACTGCTGCCTGCTCTACTCTTCTTAAAAAACCCAACACCAAGGCAGACAAACAGTAGTCTTATAAACATAGCAAACAGCAGTATCCCACTGGGAGGCTAAACTATCTCCATACTTTCTGTTCCTTAGCGTCTCAGACATACTTCTGCAACCATAGATTACGTGCACTAGTCCAGTGGTTCAACGGCTGAAAAAGTCTTTCAATTTATTTGTCAACATAACCACACACAATGCTGTTTAAAATAGAGATTCTAGAATGCCGAGGGAGCTTTGAGATTCTGTGAAAGCCTTCTTACGTAAGCAGATGCTGTGACCACAGGGATATTGCTATTAAGGAGGAAAAACGGAAGCAAGAATAATGGGAAGGAAAAAAAGAGCTGGCAAGTTAAATTGTTTCATAATTTGCTTTACCATTGCTTTGACCTAATAGGAACATAGTAATGGTTTATGTAATATGCAAAATCAAATATTATGAAATTTAAGCAGTGTGTTATCATATTTTCAAGTGCAAAATCCATGGTCACCGCCCCCCCTTGTTTGTATTCACCCTCAGAGTGTACTTTTTAAGATCTGACTCCATAAAAAATGCCTGAAGCACACATTTATATGAAAACATCCTTTGCATAAATCCACTGACCCATTTTTTTTTTCTAAAGTCAAAACTGCTTCTGGGTTTTCACTTGCATTGTTGCACAGAGCTTAACTGCATCCTCATAGAGCCTTGAAGATTATATACTTCGAGTTGCACAACTGACCTTTTCCACAAAACGTACAGGCAGGCATCACCTCGAGGGCGTGCATGCGCATTGAGGAACATTTTGGAACTAAGAATCGCGTTGCCTTTCTTGTATATGAACCAATTTAGATGTCAAACACTTCTTTGCATTTCCTTGCATATTTATAAACATGGCTTTTTTAATGTTTTTTTTTAACTTAAAGGAAAATCATTGATCACTTTATACTGATTACTAACCAACAATACCTTCTTCGGTGAGCTGCACAGAAGAAAAAATAAAGACCATGCATTTAGCGGATTTTTCAAACAGTAAGAAAGAAAGCAAATACACACACAATCCTGATGTGAAGACCACAAGCTCGGCATCTCCAGCGCAGCCCAGGAGTGGGAGGCGGAGCGCACTGTGCTCACCTGTCTGGCTGAGCTGTGATGTGCTTCTGCTTCTTCGAGACACAATGGCTACCACTTTGGCACTCAGGCTGGACCTCCGCTTCTTTCCACCAGCTCCAACGGTACCCACGGCCGTGTCGGACTGGCTGCCGTCATTGTGCTCCAGTGTATATATCTCTCCACTTACACTGGTGCTCTTGATGATGGCTCTTCCTGAAGTCCCCATCCGTCTGCCTTGCATTTTGGGGGTAAATGAACTATATTTACAAAGTAAAAACATATATGCATCCATAAATTACAGGTCAGCGTAGCTGAAACTCTAGAACTAATTATCTTGAAATAATCCAGACACATTTTTTTTTTTAGGTGAAAGAGTTAGCTGAGTACTATACTTGTTTTTAGACCACATCATTTTTATCTCTAAAATAATATTTATTTTATGTGTACGGGTGAAAGTGAGAGACAATATAAATTCACAAAGAGCCCATAGGATTCAGAAGAGATCAGATCCCTTGGATGGTTGTGAGCTGTCCTGTGAGTGCTGGAAATTGAACCTGGGTCTGCAGCAAGAGCAGTGAGTGCTCTTAACTGCTGAGCCATATCTGCACCCCCATCACTTTTTCTTAAATGTGTTTGCAGAACTAAGAACCCAGCATGTAGGTAGCAGATGTGCAGCTCTCTCTTCATGTGGGTGCCCCAACAACTGAAGCAGGGGCTGTTGCCTACTTGTGGATCCCATTGACCTAACTGTGCCTTTGTGAGAGTGGATACACCTAACACTGCAGAGACTTGATGTGTCAGGATGGGTCTGGGGATAAACAGGAGGGGCCTCCCACCCTCTCAAAGGAGAAGGGGAGGGGCATAGTAAGAGGGACTGTGTGATTGTGGGGCAACCAGAAGGGGGGCAGGCAGTGATTCAGGGTGTGAGTGTGGGGGAACCAGAAGGGGGGCAGGCAGTTATCAGGATGTAAAGTAAGTGAATGAATAAATAAATAAGGAGAAAAAGATGTTTACAGAACACAGATCAAACAGATTTTTTTTAAAGGCAAGTTCTGACTTTGTAGCTCTCACTGGCTTAGAACTTGCCATGTAGAACAAGTGGGCCTCAAACTCACAGCAATCCACCTGACTCTGCTTCCTGAGTGCTGGGATTAAGTTGTATAAGATTCACTACCATACCTTGCTCAAAGCTATAAACCTTTAAAACCAGTAAAGAGAAATATTGCCAACGCTGTTGCTGGGAACTGTAAACAACCCACATTGCTCTGACTCTTCTGCGCTCTGCCAGTGTCGTAACAATGAATCCATACGGTTGTCCTTTTGATGTTTTACCAACTTGGTTTGCAATACCAAATACACATTAGCTGTGACACAGATAGTTAATAGGAATACTGATATTTTATGTGATTCAGAACAAATTCCAAGATTTCTACAAATAATAAACCAGAAACCAGTGAGGTTTGTGTGACTTACTTGTGGTCACCTCTATAATGGGATTTAAATATAAAGGAGAAGTTACATAGAGATGAATTCAGGAAGGCGGGATTAGCCAAAAAGGTCAGAAACTCTTGGGCTTTGAAATCCCAGGAATTTCATATTAGAAACCAAGACTGTCTTTTGATGAGAATAATTTGGAGCATTTAATCTTTTTTTCTGCACTGGTTTAACTGGGACAACATCAATGTCCCAACAAAAATAAAACCATCTTTGAGGTGTTAAGATTAATCCCATGGCCTCACACATACTAGGCAAGGACTCAACTACTAAACTGAGCCTGCCCCCAACCCAATGAGTGAGAAGGCACTGCCATCTCTCATTTTGTTTCAAATAATATATATATATATATATATATATATATATATATATATATATATATATATATATATATGCTTTAGATCATTTGCAAACTATATTTTGCAGCTTATTTTTCCAAACATTAATGAGAAAGTGACACATGACCAGTTGAAAGCTGACTACCAACAACTCTAACTGCAGCAGAAACCCCATGTTTCTCAGCACTTATCTGCACCAGCTCCTCTGAGTGCATGACAACTTTTAGCTTTGTATTTTCATGGCACTCCCGACTGGCTCTCTAACTCTTGTGTTTGCTCCAGAGACTCTCTTCCTCTGTTTAGTAGCATGTCCAACATTGATATGATAGGTTTTGCGTCATCTTATTATATTTTATTTTGTCATGTTTGGTTGTTATCTCTTAGAAGCCTGTTCTTTTCTTATGAGAGACAGGACAGTAGTAGATCCAGAGAGGAAAGGATGTAGGGAAGAGCTGAAAGGAGTAGAGATCAGAATCTATTATAGAGAAAAGAATCTTTTTTTCAATAAAAGTAAGGAAGATGAATGAAAAATACTGACTCTAATACTTTCTCTTTTAATAAGTGTTATCACTAAATTCTTCTGGGCCCTAATTTCTTATTACCGGCTTGCCCAGTTCTGTGGTAGATCTATATAAACTGACAAGATCAGTCCTTTTCACGGTCATAAATGTATCCACCCTCATTAAACACTTATAACCAAGAAATCAGCAGTGTGGTATGTATCAGTAGCCTCTGTGCATGTGGACTAAGGGCAGAGTCAGCCTTACACTGCCTTCTTCAGGAGCTCTCTGCTTTCCTTTATGAGAGGGTCTCTCACTGGGGTCTGAGGCTCACCAGTTAGCCTAGGCTGGGTGGCCAGAGAGCAAACATTTGCCTGTCTCTGCCTTCCAAAATCTGGAATTGAAAAGTCACCTTTCCTTGCTTCATAGCAGAACAAAACAATAGCTCCAAACACTGCCAGTGGATCCTAGAGCAACATCCTTCTGCTATTTTGCTATTTTCAAAATGAGTCAGAGTTTCTGTGAAGATGTGGCTAAAAGAAGAGCAAGGAAGAACAAAATGTGTCACTCAAGACTTCTTGTTTTCCTCCAAACAAGTGCATATTGGGAGAGATATGTCAACAGTCTGTTCTCAAAGTATCCCAGGTCTGTGGAATCGATGTGGTCCAGCAGGGCAGCCAGGCCTGGTATCAGAGAGCTGTGTTCACAACTATCAGGTTAGAACATCCTGGAAGGGAGGGATAGATCCCAAAGCCAGGTACCCCACTTACTCAGAGGAGCCCAGCCTCTCCTCTGGGTTTCCATGGGCTTATTTTCTTACCCTGAATCATATGGTCCATATTCTTCAGTCCTGATGCTACAGTAGGATGACTGGGGATAATTTCCATTCTTTCCAACTCCCTGAGTGACTCTACTTTCCTGGCTTGTTATGTAGGTTATGAGAATCAAACCCAGTTTGCCACGCTTGTGTGTCAGCTAATTTATCAGCTGAGCCATCTTCCTATTTGTGTATCAGTAATTTTTAACGCATTCTATCAATGGATTTTCAGTCTCTCATTTGAATATTTTTCATTTTATAGTAATGTACAGTAGGTAAAGAATTATAGTAAGGAATTTTTTTGTATATGGTCTGTATCATATACAAACCAGAATAATAGAAAGCAAACATATGCTAAGCCATATCTTACACTCCATTACTTTATTTAAAGATGTATGCAGATTGAGGACTCTGGCACATAGGTAACAGATGTGCACCTTGGTCTCCACGTGGGTTGCCCAACAACTGGAATTGGGGCTGTCTCTAAATCTGTTGTCTGCCTATGGATCCTGTTTTTCTAGCTGGGGTGCCTTGTCTGGCCTCAGTGGGAGAGGGAGTGGCTAGCCTTTATTTTTCTTTATTATATCCATAAATGGAGTTCTATTGTAGTTCTTAACTTCCATGAAAAAACAATACTAATGTTAATGTTCCTTGGACTTTTAGATAAGATTGAGTATGAATTATCATTTCACTAACAGTACTACTTTGAATCTCAGAGCATCATTCCCTTGGAATATAATCAAATGCCTCTTAGCATACCCCTAATGTGAAAATGCATTTAGGATGAGCTGGGAGAGTTCAAAACTTTTTCATGAATATTTGATTTTAACAATGCAGTCTTTTGCAATGCTGATAAATGGTTTTTGAATAAGAGCAATGTGGGCAGCAAGAGTAACCATTCGGAAGGTCTGCAGTAAGAAGCTAATAATTGTGTAAAACAATTTAAGGTTATTTCTCTTTGGAATCCAAATTATTTGTATAGATGCTTACTATAGTTTTTACATAAAGATGCTTATAGCTCACTAAGTCTTGCATTGTCTATGTTGTTCAGAGAGAGAGGTCAAGGCTTTTCAGCTCAATTGACCTACCAACATAATCAGTCATGGTTCATGGCTTCAGTAGAAATAAACTTTCTACACCATATTGCCTCCCCCTTTTTTCCACTTTACTCATTTGGCTTCTCTTGCTCTCCAAAAATGAAGGTAAGCCTGAACTGTTGAAGATAACAACTACCCAACTCATTGAACATGGAGCAATCAAGCTGGTCCCTAT
Organism: Mus musculus; assembly: GCF_000001635.26. Lineage (NCBI taxonomy): Eukaryota > Metazoa > Chordata > Mammalia > Rodentia > Muridae > Mus > Mus musculus. The sequence continues at coordinate 22,350,693 of NC_000067.6, forward strand.
CCAGAGCCTTACCCTTACTGACTAGTGTTCATTTTACTGGAAGCTACTCTGTAGCCTACCAAAGGAGAAAGGTAGATTATAACCCAGTTGCAGACCATTTGATCTGCAATGGCAATCTGCCTGCAAGATGCACTACTACATTAGTGGTGCAAGATGCACTACTACATTAGTGGCAAAAGCTCATGGGATTAACCAACAAATATCTGATCCAGTTTAAAGTCCACTCCATGAGATAGAACTTATCCACAATATGTTCAGGTGGCTAAGGATGTGAAATTAGATAGACAGGGACCTAGGGGGTGATCAAATTCAAATCTCCCAAAGGAAATAGAAATGAAATGACCCCTAATGACATTCTTCTCAAACTTACCAGAGAAGCTTTTTGGTTTTCCCTGCAGTAGATGAGAACAAATACAAAGAACCACAGGTGGACAACGGAAGACAGTCAAACACCTTGGGACAGTTGACCTTAGTCAAAAAAGGCTAAGAAACAATGAATTATTTTTTTTTAATGAAAGATGAGAGCTAAAATTGAATTCCATTTCACAGACACAATAAGGAGAAAACAGATACATGTTCATTTAATTGACTGACTTTATTTAATTGTAAACCTATTTTCAATGAAGAAAATGTGGTGTCTCCATCAAATCCCTCCTTTAGATCTGAGGGAACCCTACAGAAGAGTAGACAGAAAGAAAGTATGGAGTAAAGAAAGCCTGCTATGCACATTAGGACCTACACATGTATGAACTCATACAATGATGGCAACATGTCTATGGGACATACAGGTATGGGCCAAGTGGAAACCTGGTGCTGAGAGGTGAAGTAGACACATGACCCTGTCCCTAACCCAGAAGCTCTCTCTGATTGAAAACTGATCCATTAAAGAGCTTTCACAGAGCTTTGGACTTGGATGTATTAGGTCTTTGTTTTTGTTTGGCTGGTAATACTGTCTCCTTGTTGTGTTTTACGGCCTGAATGGCAATTCTATCATGGAGTCAGTCGTGCTAAGGTATGGAATCTATTACATTATTTTCATAAAGTAGAGTTTAAGAGAATTACACCTAATCTCCTGACCTATGGCTTTGCAAGCAGCTCCAAACCTGAAAATTATTACATGCATTCCACGACATAGATATATTTTTGAACAGCAAATTGTTTAGCAGCCAAACAAAAACGAAGACCTAATACATCCAAGTCCAAAGCTCTGTGACAGCTCTTAAATGCACTAACCTGTTTTTCTGACTTCTGTATTTCTGTTTCCGGCCTAGTGTTCTTGTTAAGTGACATATGACACACCAGAGCAGGGATTTTGTGTTTACAAGTTTACCCTGAGACAGGCTCAAATCACACTGGAATCATGAACATAGTGTACCCTGATAATAAAGACTTCCTATTGCCTTAAAAAAAAAAGAAAAAAAAACTGATCCAATGTAGTCTCACTGGGTATACAAACTACTCTTAAGGCCAGACCCAGTGCCCAGCAACAGACGACCAACAAACAGTGAACTCAGTAACAGTTTTGGAAGTTGCCTCATAATGCTTTCTCAGGGGTCCTCTCTCCCCTTACAGATCCTTTCTGTATATACTAGGACTTTTCACTTTGTGTTTTTATAGGGTTTCTGCATGTGCAAATGTGTATGTCTCTGAATCTATATGTGCTTTTTATACTTTCCTTTGGTTCTTTGTCTTGTTTGCTGTGTAGTATTCTGGTTTGTTTTTATGTTATCTTATTATATTTTAGATGCCATTTAATATCCTAATAAGAGAAGGAAAGGGTGTGGGATCTGATGGGCAGCGAAGTGGAGAGGACCAACATAATCAGAACATAATGTATAAAAACGTCTTTTTCAATCAAAAAAAAAAACTAATCCTATCATTAGTGTGTACTTGGATTCTTTAAGATAAATATCAAAGACTTTTGCTTTATGAAGCTGTTTGGAGTCTTACTGCATGCTAGTCCCATGGCTCATATTTTGTATTGATAATACTAAGGTCTGATCTTATACTTAGCACACAACTGTAGGTCTTTCCAAATCTGATATACCCTTTCCATTTTCAATAAGTAAGTGAAAACACGATCCATCAATGTGGCAAGATTTTCCCCGTCTAATTAATTTAAGTATTAGTGCAGCAGGAGGCCTGTGATTGGATAGGGAAAGGGAGGCAGAGCGAAGAGTTGCAGAGACCGGGAGCGACACAGAGAAGGGCGCAAGATGGAGCAAGAGGAAGATGATCCAGATTTCCCGTGGCTTTAAATAGCCACAGGGAGCTATAAATATCGTATAGGGATAGAATAATTGGGATAACTTGCCTAATCTAGGTGGGCAGCTTGTACCTTTATCAACTGGCCCTGCATTTATTGTGTGGGCACCTTGTGAATTAAGAATGTGTTGATATATAAATCTGACTGATTTATAAATCTGATAAGCTTCTAGAGTTTTGTTTTATTGGGACCGCCGACCACAGGAAGTTTATGGTTGAGAAGGTATGGGCCACACTGAGACAAGCAAACTGGAGCTGGGAAGATGGTGATTGGTCGCTGTGGGACTAGCTTACAGAAAGAGGAGGCAAGACCACTACAGGGTCAGAGAGTAGCTGGGTATAGAGCAGGAACTTGTCGTTCATTTTATATTTTCCGCAATACATAAACACTCAAATATCCTGTGATATAAGCCACCTATGAAGTCTAATAAAAGCCAATTTTTTTTATGAGTGCCACTCCAACTGCTTATAAGAACTGTCTTCCAAGCATCCTCTATTCATGTTCTACCTTCCTCTTTTTTGTACTGACTAGTGTCAGGTTTGATTCTAACATTTTGCAAAAATTGTTTATGGAAGTCACCATCTTTGTTTGTTGTTTGTTTGTTTGTTTTGAGACAGAGTTTCTCTGTGTAGCCCTGGCTGTCCTGGAACTCACTCTGTAGACCAGGCTGGCCTCGAACTCAGAAATCTGCCTGCCTCTGCCTCCCAAGTGCTGGGATTAAAGGCGTGGCCACCACCCCTGATGGAAGTCACCATCTTAACACAGAAGATAAGCCAGTAACTTGGGCTTTTATTGACCTAGAACCCATGATTCAGATTTAAATCCTTATTTAAAATCTTTTACTTCAGCCATCCTTTTATCTTCGGCAACGACCATATGCATATGATTATGTGAGCATGTTGTGTGCCTGTGTACATAATCACACACAATTCTGAGGTCATCTTAAAGCGAGCTCTCATTCTGTTGTTTTCTTTCTGAGGAGTTAATTAAGGTATTAGCATTCCATCTGCTGTTAAACTCCAGCAATTGCGGGGCAGGCAGAAGCAGGTGGTTCTCTTGAGTTCAAGGCCAGACTGGTCCACAGAACTAGTTATAAGACAGCCAAGGGTACATTTGGAAAACTTAGAGGGGGGAGGAGAAAGAGAGAAAGGGAGAAAGGGAGAAAGGGAGAAAGGGAGAAAGGGAGAAAGGGAGAAAGGGAGAAAGGGAGAAAGGGAGAGGGAGAGAGAGACTCAGCTGTTTTAGAATTTCAATATAAGGATTGGCTGCCAAGTGGAGATATCAAACTAGCTTGATAATTTTAACTACTGAGGTTTATGAAGCCAATTAAGATTGCTAGTGGGAATGTTAAACAGTGGGAATGCTTTGTCATTTACAGTTAAATGCAGAGTTCCATATGAATTAGAAATTCCACTTAAAAATTAAAAATAGTTATCACATGACCTAGCAATTTCATTAAGCAATTCACTCAAGATAAATGAGAACATATATTCATAAGAAGCCATATATGAATATCTAAAGCCAACATTATTCATAACACTAGAGAAGTAACTGAAATGACCACCGATTGGTAATAAAATGAGATATGCCCACACAATGATGTATTATCAGCTACAGAAAAGAATGAAAAATATTGGCAGATGTTAAAATACAAATGAAGATAAATACATCCTATGTGAAATGGGAGCTAGGGAACATGTTCATGTATTGTCAAAATCCAACTCAGGAAAAATGACTAAAGGTGAAATCCATGAAGGAATGCTTCAGATCGATGGGCTTTATAAAGGAGGAAGGCTTGGTACACTGCTGGTGGGTACGAATTTACTTCAGAAGATGACAGAATATACACAATCAGAAATGAGAATTGCCTCTCCAACTTTATGAATGAAATAAAAACTACAGATGTATATTTTAAGCATAATTTTATAATATGGTAAATACATCTCGGTTTTAAAATAAGTAGCCTTGTATCATCCCTAAATGTTGCCAGTGGGCATATAATACAAACACATAATGTTATTTTAATAATATGTAACTTAATTTTCTCTGGAATTATTTATAAGGAAAGCCATTATACAGGGGCATCATTTGTTAAATAAATTAGTATTTAATCAAACAATGTCTCATTGTCATGTAAAATGGACCATGACATAACTAATTTGAGCTTTCAGCCTGGAAAAGAAAAAGAAAAAAAAATGTTGATAATCAGTAGTACAAAAATTGTTGGGAATGTGTAGAACAATAATGAGAACGGGGCTATGCCTCCTGTGGCTGATGAATATTAGGGCAAAAAGCAGCAAAGACTGCAAGAGGGATCTAGAGGGGCCTGGAGGACTTCATGAAGCTTGGTGTGATAATATTTTACTCCTACTGGTAAAGAGATGAGTGTATGTGTGCATGTGTGTGCACGTGTTTTTTGTTTTTTGGTTTTTTTGGTTTTGGTTTTTTTCGAGACAGGGTTTCTCTGTATAGCCCTGGCTGTCCTGGAATTCACTCTGTAGACCAGGCTGGCCTCGAACTCAGAAATCTGCCTGCCTCTGCCTCCCAAGTGCTGGGATTAAAGGCATGTGCTACCACACCCGGCCTATGTGTGCATGTGTTTGGCATGCTATAAATGAGTATATAATGACAAAGATAGTAAATCTATACACACTTAGAGAATGTCATCTGTATGGACAAGGTGATTTTACATAACTTTTAGGAAAAATAGAGCTATTTATTAAACACTAAGATCCTATGTATGATTATATAGATCATTAAAATAAAAACAGTATTGGTAATATATGATTACAAACATTAATTTAAAAAAATAAGAAAAACAAAAGTGAACCATTTTGAGCTCCCTGTAATGTAACTGAGAAGACATTTCCATGCCTAGAGATATAGACCCTAGTGGGCTATACAAGAAAATGTAATTTGTACCGTTAGGAGATTTTTCACTGCATTATTACAGTGTAACGAGGCTGGAGAAATGTTTGTAACAAATAAAGAATAAGGAACTAAGATCTCCTTTCAGAAGTCTATTGTCCTTCAGAAGGACATGCCGGGCTAATAAAAACAGTTCTATTCTTAGGTTTGCTGCCTATTCAGAATAGAACTTATATAGAATATATGTATTAACTAAGTTAAATCACAGTTCTGTCAGAAATTTAAAACAAAACAAAACAAAACAAAACGAATAACAGGTACCTAATTTGTAGAAGCAACTTATATGTGAAACTTGTACTTCTATGGGTTACAGAACTATCTACTAAAAAAAGTCAAGGGCTCATTATGAGAGAGCAGTAACTTAAGGGATAATAAACAGTTAAGACTGGACATGTTCACAGGGTTGTTAAAATTCAATATGAAAACTTGTACCAGTGCTACATGAAGTTTATAATGACACAGTCCTAATCATGTATGGGAGACAGGAATAGGAACCTGCTGTCCAAGATTACCATGCCACACCCAGGCATCTAGCTGATAAGTTCAAGAAGATACAACATAGGGAGTGACATTTGATAGGACACACATATCAAAGTGTCGCCAGAAAGTGTTGGGGGAAAGCAGCTCAGAAAAATAACTGGCGGGGGAGGGGGGGATGTATTCTAACTCAATCTGTTTAGATTCAAGCCTTCCAAATCTTTAGATATGATGGTATTTTAATATGTATTTAATGTTATGCACACACGTACACACATGTTGATTGTTAACAAGGTTATAAATCATCTTTAGGATTATAGTCTTTCACACTATTTCTTGTTCCTAAATTTTACATTTATTCTGAGCATTTTATGTTATGCAATATACAAGGTGATATATGATTAATTTTATTTCCCAATGTTTGATACTAGCACACAAAACACAACTCCTTTTTGTACATTGATCCTATATCCAATGACCTATTAATTACACCAGCTGTTTCTTCTGATTCTTTTGTTTTCTGTTCTTTTTATCATATAAACAAAATGTTCTCACTAATTTCCAGTCTCCACAGCATCCATTTGTTCCCTGGCTGTATGTAACACTGGCTAGGGGATTGTGAATATTACTGGACAGTAGTGGTGTATATGTGTGGACAAGGGGGAAACTACACCATGCTGTGTTACTGGGTACTATTAAAATTATTTCACATTACCTTTTTACCTCACAGTAAGAACTACTGTTTCTTAGTTTGCTAAGACTGCATGTTTTATTTGTTGTTTCTGAGACAGGGACTGACACTGTAATCCAGAATGCTCTCCATGTTATTATGTAGAAGCCCAGGATGGTCTTCAACCCTTTATCATTGTCCTGTTTCAGCTTCCCAAGGGCTGGATGCTCAGATCATCACAGTGAACCACCAAGCCTGGCTGTAAGATTGCATTTAATCACAAATGTGTGTTGACTTTTTTTCAGATATTTCTTTCATAAGTGAATTTATTAGGCAGGAAATGTCCATGGAGACAAATACTTGACTTCTTCCAACTAGTCACGAGTTACCTAGGTGTTAATACAATTTTGTATTTAGTGCTAATGTATTCTTATATTCCTTTTCTCTTGCTCCCTACCTCTCCTCTTTGCTTTCTTCCCTACTGAATTCAATATGCAGGTTTGTGGTGACTCATTTTCCTGTCTTGTAATGTCTTTAACAAAAAGCAGTTCCCAATGAGGGCTAGGAGTCTGGCCCAAGAGAGGCAGACAGATAGGGCCTATGTAGATTAATGTATTTATCACTTAAGCATGTATGATGGCTGATTTCCAGGTCCTTCTCCAAGAGATACACACATATGGTAGGCTCATCACACTCAAAGGAATTGCTCAGTACACTTTCAAATCTCCCACCTTTTGGGTCCTGTAGCAGGAACCAGCTTCCCTGTCTTGGTCTAGATTATCCGGACTCTCTGATGGCACAAACCATCCAATTCCCATGGAAAAAGGGAACTCATTTACCCTTCAACCACCTAAGAGCCTTGGCAGCAGACAGACTGGGACACTGGCTCTTGTTCCTCAATCCACCCTGGGACATCAGTCTCCTTGTGTGCTTTGCTCTCTCTCTCTCTCTCTCTCTCTCTCTCTCTCTCTCTCTCTCTCTCTCTCTCTCTCTCTCTCGTGTGTGTGTGTGTGTATGTTTGTGTGTGTGTGTACTCCCACATCCACCCTCGCATGCACATGTCATGTGTGTCCATCCCATGAAACATCAAGGCAAGAGAAATAGACATACAGGAATAAGTGTGCCCCACCAGCATGCACTCAGAATCAAGGTAGAATGATAGCTTTAGCTGCTTTCTCTGTTCACCTTGATTGGATTTGTAAACTGCCATAAAGACATTTATTTTTTTTTATAATATTACTGACATATCTGTATAACCCCTACTATATTTTTTTCATATCACGTTATGCATGTGAATCACTTATATTTGTTTTTGTAATACATGATTTTGTTCTCTTTGCAGTGTTGAAGATTGAGCCTAGTATCTCATATGCGGCCCTCAAGCATTCTACCCCTGTGCCATAGCCCCACCCCCAGGTGGTTAGCTGCATTGCAACTACTGAAATACCTGCAGGGAAGAGGCAAGTCTGCCACTGGTCATTTGGTTTAGGTTTGTTTGTTTCTTTCTTTCTTTTTTTTTTTCTCTTTTCTAGAGACAGGGTTTCTCTGTGTAACCCTAGCTGTCCTGGAACTCACTGTAGACCAGGCTGGGCTGGAACTCAGAAATACACCTGCCTCTGACTCCCAAGTGCTGGGATTAAAGGCATGCCCAGCTGGCCATTTAGTTGTATCTGCCCCCCTTCTGCACACATTTATGCTTCCACCTTTTTTTTTTTTTGCTTAAAATAAGAATTGTATTACTTCACAATTGTTTAAAGATTTGTATCTGGTTCATAGGTTTTCTAAATCTGACAACTAAAATATGCATTTTGAGTTACTGAGTTCTTCTTTACATTACACATTTACCATTTTCATAATAATGCAAACACTGTCCAGGAGTGAAACTCCATGATTCTTCTTCCTTCATAGTAACCGGAAGCAAAAGACTGAATACACAAATCACATGGGGGCCAAAGAAGTGGATAAGGAGTAGACACAAACTGGAGTCTTGAGTTTGTCTTCTAGACTTTCACTTGCTCACCCACCTGTACACAATTACTAAACACACACACACACACATGCAATGAAAGGCATGGTGGCACATGGATTTGAAGTCACTGGACACATCTACCACACGCTTTATTTTATTAAATATGTTAATGATGGGTACTTAAAAGTACCCATTAGATTAGTATGCCCTTCATTTTAGTTATTCATCAGCTCTCTTCTTTTAGAATAACTCGGAATTTTCAATTGCCAATTTTAGACTAAACTTTTTTCTAAAACCTAAACTTTTTCTTTAAATTTTGTATCGTTTTATTTTTACTATCTTTATCAGGGGAACATGCATGCCATAGCACACATGAGGACATCAGAAGACAACTTCCGGGTGAAGAATCTTGTCTTCCCCCTCATGGATCTCAAACATCAAACCCAGGTTGTCAAGATTGGTGGCAAACACCTTTACACAGTGAGCCATTCCTCGGATACAAAATTTTCTTTCCATTGTCAGGATGATAATTTTGTCTTCTTCCTGTGCAGAAATGGATTTGAAGTCTCTTGTCTGCTAGAGTTTATTCTGAAATGTGGTCTTTCAGAGGTTGTGGCTTTTGTTTGTTTTATTTGCCCCACCACCACCATGTAAGTGTGTGTGTGTGTGTGTGCATGTGTGCGTGTGTGTGTGTGTGTGTGTGTGTGTGTGTGTGTGTGTGTGTGCAGGCCAGGGAGCATCATCATTGGGTTTTAATTATCAGATGCCATGAATTTTTTCTTAAAGACATTATTTTAAATTTGTGTACTGTAGATGGGCCTTGCACATGGGTGCATTGCTTGTGGAGGCCAGAAGAGAATGCTGTGTCTATAATATTTGCACTTAGAGAAAGTAGCTCTCACTGGATGATCTGTCCATCCCTCTACCTCCTTTTAAGATGGGGGGTCTCTCACAGACCAAGAACACAACAAGAAGGCTAGGCTGGCTAGCCAGACCTTCTGAGATCTGCTTGCCTTAACCTGACCAGAGCTAGGACTGTAAACATGTGCCACAGTGTCCAGATTTTTGTAGTTGTTTATTTTAAAAGAATGGCCCTCACGTTTTTAAAGCCCTGGCTACATAGCTAAGCCCTTTGCTATGTAGTTGAGGTTGTCATCAAACTCACAGAGCTCTGACCAAGTGCTGGGATTCACCATGTCCACTTCAAGGCCCAGACTGTAACAAAGGTAAATTCAGCTCCTCTCGCTTGAAAGGCAAGAGTTTAACTTTGCTTTTCCTATAGGAAAATAAAGGGGTTTATCTCAGTTTCCCTGTCTTTGTGGAGGTCAGATCTCACTCTGCCTCCCCAGGATCCAGCATCGCCTGGAATCTGTGTCTGCACTGCTGCTTTCCAGTGGCTGCTTTTGTTTGGTTTATGGAAAAACCAAATTGCATGACTAACTCACCAGCGAAAGGAAGTCTGCTGACAATACTGGGGTGCTTCACCTGCCAGCTACCACTTATCCTGTCAGTTTCTTCAGCCCAGAAAAACTTGGGCTACATGCTCAGGTACTATCTCCCATATTCCTATGTCTGATAGCACCTTCTGAGCAAAATGGGTACAAAGAGCAGATGTAGATGTAGATATAGATATAGATATAGATAGACATAGATATAGATAGGTAGATATAGACAGAGATAGAGATAGATAGATATAGATATAGATGTAGATGTAGATGTAGAGGTAGAGGTAGAGGTAGAGGTAGAGGTAGAGGTAGAGGTAGAGGTAGAGGTAGAGGTAGAGGTAGAGATAGAGATAGAGATAGAGATAGAGATAGAGATAGAGATAGAGATAGAGATAGAGATAGAGATATAGATACCAGTGGCTAAAAACCATGTACTGCTTTTCTAGATGACCTGAGTTCAGCTTGCAGAACCCTTGTTAGGAACCTTACCACCACCTAAACTCTAGCTCCAAGGACTCTGAAGCCTATGGCCTCTGTATTCAAGTGCATATGCCCATTCAGAGATACACACATACACATAATTTAAAATAATAATATATTCTTTAAAAAAATAAAATTTTATCAGTAATATATATTTCGTACTGTTTCCAATTTTAACTTTAAATAATTAATGAATATAAAGAAAATGTAAAATTTTAATATAATTAAAACCTCACAAAATATGAACACATTAAATATGAACTTGGCAGGATAGAGATAACAGCAAGAGAAAAGGTATGGATTAAAAATATTAGAAAACATGATAACCTAACTGCAGTCCTAGAATGGAAAACTATGCAGAAAATGAAAATGCCAGCATCCAAGACATGTTATATATATAACAGTAGCTACACACCTAAAATGTATATAACAGTAGCTACACCTTATGTACATAACAGTAACTAAACACTTATGATATATATAAAAATAGCTACACACTTATGATGTATATAGTAGTAACTGCACATTTAGGATGTATATAAGAGTAACTACACACTTAGGATGTATGTAACAGTAGCTACATACTTATGATGTATATAACAGTAGCTGCACACTTAGGATATATATAAAAGTAGCTATACACTTAGGATGTATATAACAGTAGCTACACTCTTAGGAAGTATATATCGGTAGCCACACACTTAGGATGTATATAACAGTAACTACACACTTAGGATGTATGTAACAGTAGCTACATACTTATGGTGTATATAACAGTAGCTACACATTAAGGATATGTATAATGTAGCTAAACTCTTAGAATGTAAATAATGGTAGCTACACACTTAGAAAATATATGAAAGTAGCTACACACTTAGGATGTAACAGTAGCTACAAACTTATGAACTTACAACAGATAACATTTTAAGACTTCATTGACAGACACTAAAGAATCAGAAAGAAATCCAGTAGTTGACAATGGAGCACTCAATGTGCTAACTGAGGGGTGAAATTCTCCTCAAGTCAATTTGCATACTTACATTTTAAAGAACATATACCTATGTAAGGATACATTTTTTAAAAACATATACCTATTTTAATGTATATGTATGAAGGGTAAAAAAGGCACAAAAAAGGTATGATGCTTCTATCAGAGTAAGACTGAAGCAAGAAGATGAGTCCTGTGGTATTAGTCAGCAATTACTCTAGCAAGCTACGTGGATTGTGATCATGGAAGACAGGGACATAACTATGAGATGAAGGAACTGTTGGCCACACAATGGCTGAAGTTTGATACTGATTTGGCAAAGCAGAGAGCTGCCTCTGGAATCGTTGGCTGCTGGTGCATGTCACATGCAAGGGGGCTAAGTTGGATATGGGCTGCAGAGATCCAGCATGGTCATGACTGACAAGCTTGATCACAGCTTATGAACATTTATTATTATCAATACCGTACGTTTATTTTAACTACTACGTTATAAATGAATAGAATCTTTTTGTGGCTAAATGGAGAATAATAGTCTGTAACTTGTGCCTCTGGCTCTCACACATTCTCATTCTGCAGGTCATATGAGTTTAACAGGCTGCAATTCCTTTCATATTTATTTCCAAATGCTATTACTAATGATTCCATTACTAGCAATAATGATGCTGTACATAATTTATTTATTAGACTATCTAACACAAGAGCAGGGAGTTATCTCAGAGAAGTGCCTCACAAGCATGGGGACCCAAGTTTAATCCCCAGCATCCATACAGAAACATGCATGTGTGTGCTTCTAATCCCACTGTGGTGTGGGAGCACAGACACCCCTGCAAATGGCTGGTCAGCAGGAATATCCAAACCTTATGTCTTAGGTCTCAATGACAAACCTTAAAAATCAATGTGGGTGACTCCTGAGAAATAACACAGAAGGTTAGGGCCTGCACTCTGCTGGCATACGTATAAACTAGCAGCCGCCCCCAACACTCACACACACATAAGAGCAGACAATATGCACACTCACACATAAACACATGAAAACCTACCACAAAAGCATACTTAATGAACATCAATTTAAAAACACACATATGGAAATATAGCCTTTGTGGATGACGGCACAAATTAAGAACATGAGAGATGAAAAGGGAGATGTTTAGGTAGCAATGATTCTGAATGAAAGAAAAACAATGTAACCATTCCAAATAACAGGTAAGTACATGAATAAACAGGAATTTTTGCCCAGTATTTGATGGTGATAATGGGTTCATGCCTGGGAGTTATTTAAACAGTGCGTTTCTAATGATATAATGTAATAGAATAAGCATTTATCAACTATGAAAATATATAAGGCCACTTTCACAGAACATTTCCTTTAGGGTTACTTTCTTAATGATTTTTCCTAGATATAATCATCACAAAAATAAACTATATTAAAGGATGTTCAACGCCACACCAAAAAACAGCAGGATAACTAGTTTTAGGAAAACCTCAAAACAAAAATAAATGACTTCAAGGACCTATGAGGAGGTATATTTCTAACAAAATTGTTGTTATAATATAGTTATAAAATTACTATTCACAGTTATTTTCTAAAAATTAGGACTAGTCACTGTGGTAGTTTATATGACTGAACACTTGTTCAATAGCTGGTAGGGAGGTTTCAGGAGACTATGGATTCTGTACACAGTGGAGCCTTGCTGGAGGAAGGATGCCACTGGAGAGGTGTTGGAGACAATACCATAAGAAAGTAGGCCTTTCACAGTTTCCTACCCTAATAAGCCAAATGGCCTTGTGCTAAGGAGCCGGTCATCACCCCCTCCTCCCTATTCTGTTCCTGGCACCCGAGGTTGTAAAAAGCTGAATTATAGTCCCCTCTTCCTTATCTCTTCCTGACTCCCAAGACTTCTAAGGACAGGAGTTATGTGCTGAGCCCAGCCTGACACCCAAGGCTGTGAAGGAGGATTCTACATTCCAGAGATAAACTCAGAGTGCCTCTCACCTGCAGTCTGAATTCGGCCTTCAGGTCCCCAGATGCCCACTTCTTTGTTCTTTGTTAATTTCCCCTTGCTGTGTGCTTAAAACCTGGCATTTCAGCCTAATAAACTGAGACCTTGACAGGAACCCCTCATAGGTCTCCACTTCTCTTTCCCTTCCGCCCATTTCTCTTCCAGGTTGGTGGTCCCCTTCGCACCCATGAATAACTGGGTCCTCCTGGATGGGGCAGAGAGGGCTTAGAGGTTTAAAGCCAGGCCTTACATCTTTTCATGTTTATTCATTCACATTTGTTCTCATTTTCTCTCTCTTCCTCTCCCTCCCTCCTTACTGCCTCTGTGTGCCTCTCCCCTCCCTTCCTTTCTCTCTTTATCTCTCTTTTTCCTTCCCAACCTTTCTTTTCTTTCTCACTTCATCCATCTCTTATTCTCTCTCTGTCTCCCTCTCTCCCACCTTCCCTCCCTCCCTCCCTCCCTTCCTCCCTCTCTTTCTTTCTTTCTTTCTTTCTTTCTTTCTTTCTTTCTTTCTTTCTTTCTTTCTCTCTCTCTCTCTCTCTCTCTCTCTCTCTCTCTCTCTCTCTTTCTTTTGTCCTTCCTTCCTTCTTTCTTTCCTTTTTCCCTCCCTCTCCTTCCCTCCCTCCCTTTCTCTCTGTCTCCCTCTCCTTCCTTCCTTCTGTCCCTCCGTCACTCCTTCACTCCCTCCCTTTCTCTCTCTTGTTCTGTTTCTCATGTACTGATAAAATGTGATCATTCTGCTTCCTGGTAGGACCACTTCATGCTCCTGCTACCAGGCCTTTTCTCCCATGGTGAACTGGATTCCTGTAGACATGTGAGCCAAAATAAACCACTTCTTTTTCTACTAAGTTGCTTTATGTCAGAGTGTTAAATCACAGTAATGAAGAAGAAGAATTAATGCAGCTACTAAGATCTAATTACCATTTCCACAAACAACTTAATCCTGATAAGCTATTCCTGATTCATTTCAAGGTTTGGAAACTTTGTTAATTGCGACTGACTCCTTTGTTTTCCACCTAATAAAGTCACTAACATTACAGAATTTAACAAGACACAAATTGATTAACCTATCAAACTGGTAAAATACAAAGGTAACATGGAAGCCAAGAGACTGCAATTTAAATATAACATCTCTGCTTTGCTTCAAGATATGCATTAAAGTACTCACTCTAGGAAGAACAACAATATCAACCAACTAGAACCCTCAAAGCTCCAAAGGATTAAACCATCAACCAAGAGCACACATGGAGAGACCCATGGCTCTACCTGCATATGTAGCAGAGGATGGCCTTGTCTGGCATCAATAGGAGGGGAACCCCTCAGTCCTGTGGAGGCTCAATGTGGTGAGGTGGGAGTGGGTGGGTGGGTGGAACAGCACTCTCATAGAAGCTGGGGGGGGGGGGTAATGGGATAGGAGGATTGTGGAGGGGAAACCAGAAAGGCGGATAACATTTGAAATGTAAATAAATAAAATAACCAATAAATAAAAATACCCTATCCAGGACAATAATCTATTCCCCCAAACATTCTGTAGCTGTTTGTTCTCAAGACTTCTGCTATCTAATTCACATATCAGCAATATTTTGGCTACTATATATCTTGGCATAATTACTTAGGCATGTGGCATGGATGATGCACTCATGGGCTTGGGACGAATGGTACAACAGATTATTAATGTTTTTATTACAAAGGTGAAGTGGTTTTCAAGGGAGGATGGGATAGTCTTTCCATGTTACCCATAGCTTCAATCTACTACCAGGGGATGCATTCATTAATAACTTCTCAGCCTTGAACTGTTAAAATCAAGTAGGAAGACTAAAATATCAAGTAAAGAGTTTTTTCTCTGATGTGCCCTATTCAGTATTTTCCCTGCACAGGCTCATCTTCTTCTGTTCCTCTAAATGCTTATTGGTATATTTTATAGCTTAGTAAGTTTTGTGTGTCAAAGTATAGCAACCAGACATATAAATTTAATTCTGAATTCCTAGAGGAAAATAAAAGTCCCTCCTCCTCACTTATTCTTAAGTACATTTCGTGCCAGTAGGAAGCCCAAAAAGTCTCATTTACTTATGAGATATTTAAAACACTGAAGATTGTTTTAGTTAAATTCATGTCCCAAGCAAGTTTAAAAATCCTAAGAAATTTTTATTTCATTTCCATAATAAATAAAAAATCTATTAGGGTAAAAGGGAATTTTGAAATAATATCTTGTTGCAGACTCTCTGGGCCCCTTTGTCTGCGTGGAACAGGTCTCTAGTTGTGGGTGGACAAAGCGTAGGATGAGTGACAAACAGTCGCACACAGGAGAGTTCGTGTGGAATCTGAATGTAATTTTTCAAATCGAACATCAGACTTTTTATGCAGAAGACAATAAGGAAGTTGGGTGACATACCCGCAAGGTACAAATGAGGCAACCGGATGCTTAATGACTCTTACACAGAACAGATGAATGAAAACGCAAAGACTGGCAGGAACTGGGCAATAAAATAACTGAGACAGAGTCAGCCCTATCTAAGGTCAGCTATAGTCTTAGAAGCCAGGTGTGAGAACTTTTCACTCCTAGGGCAAGGGCTTTCACACCCAAGTCATGGTTCTAACTAGGGAGTTCCGTTCTAGCTAACCATCTCATGAATAATGCAATACTCTAAAACCACAGCCCTATCTACTTCCTAAACCATTGTAAATTCCTGTATATGGGAGCGACTTGGCTTTTATTCTAAGTGATAGTGTAGCACCAGAGGCTATTCTGAATGTCACTAAATAGGCAACACTCTTACTGAATTCCAAGCCAATGGTCTTGCTCAAGGACATTCTAGGACTGTTGGAACACTGGCAGAAGGCTTTAGCTATGTCAGAATTCAATCTTAAAAGGCACTTATAATAAGATGATACTGAAAGAGAGCACGTAGATCTATACACTAGACTAACTCGGAAATGGAACGCAGAAATGAAAAATTAATGTATGGGTAGAAGATGCTAGACTCCAAGAAGAGAGCTTCCTTAAAACTCTTTTGCCTTATGAGTAACTTTTAAGCCCTTCGGCTTGTCCAGCTGACTCGAACGGAGAGTGTAACAATATCTGTAACTGTTTTGCAAGTATAACTGTAGTGACTTCTAAAAAGATATCAACCCTTTCGTTAATGTTAATGAAATAATTAAAATAAATTAATTAAAGCATATTCACTTGAAAAGCCACAGATGAATACAACAACATTTTCCACATGCATGCCTCCTGACATCAAAAGGCCATTGTTTTTGTAGATGTATAGTTCCAAGATGGTCATTTGTCCAAGTGTAGGCAATAACTGGTTTTAAATCTTTCTAAAACTTTTACAACCTGATTGTAAAATAACTGCTTTCAGTGGAAATAAAAATTGTCATTTTAGCAGTGGATAATACAAGAACAAAAATGTATTCCATCAGACTGTCCTTTCAGTCTGATTCTTAAAATCCTCCTTGCAAAGGGACATCAACTTTGGTAAATCCGGGAGAAAACAGATTACAACATTTTCTGATATAGAATCGTTAGTTTTGACAAACCTTCTAAAATTCTGTCATGTGTGTAAGTGCCATATGCTAACTGATTGTACCAATAAAGAGATGCGAAAAGAATACAGGGATATAAAGGATTAAAGAGGAATAGTGGATCTGGAATGGCTACGTTTGGTTGGGAGATTGGGAGGCCAGGGTATTGGTGGGAATATCTGGAGGGATAAATAACACTGAAGAACTCTTGTAAATGTCATACATAAACATCATAAAATCTTCCTAAAGTATAAATATACACACATATTAAGAGTTAAAACGGGGTTACCACACAGGGAGGTGACAATGCCTACTAGACACACAGGCTAACATGTCAAATACTCAGTGGTAGGAATGAATGATCTCATTTGGAGCTATTGGCCAGTGAGACTCCCAAACTTTACAGCCTATTGCTTAGATTATTCATTATCCCCTAGAAAATGAAGGTAAGACCCCACTGCTGAAGTCATCACATACTTGAGTCATAGACTATACAGAAAGGAAGATGGCATTACCTTGGATGCTTCATAGCTGTTGGCTAGCTTGCCTAGTGCTAGAAGATGCTATTCACACTAATGGAGGAGCAAAACAGAGTGTTCATCATCCATCGAGTTTCAGCTGTAAACTCTGCCAGAAGCAATAATGGCCGGCCTGCCAAGTCACACCCACTGCTTGCAATAAGTGGCACAAACATCTGAGAGCAACCATTTTTTTTAAAGCTGTATCCTGCAATATGAAACCTATAACTGGCATTATTGCTGGGCCATAAACCCATGTCTATACAGGTCACAGTCCCTAGGGAGAAACTACTCTTGTTCTGCTAAATGGACATAGTATTAAACCAACTTCTATTGACATATCATTATAACTAGGAATGCAGCTCCTAACCCTCATCAGAGAAGCTTCGATCTGCAGTTGATGGTGATCAACATGGAGACTCCCAAGTGGCCAAAGTGCAGAGAATAAGAAATTAGAGGATGTTGAACCCTAAAGAGGACATCATGCTACCTATATCATTACCTCCTTCAAAGGCTCAGGGATCGCTGTGGAAGAGCGGAGGTAAAGAGTGTGTGTTCCATAGGTGGTGAACGATTGCACGGAAACAGCAGGGCAGGGCACATATGAGCTCGCAGCAGCTGTGAAAGCCTGCACAGCACTTGTGGAAATTGAAGCCAGGCATGGAGAGGCGAGTGGGCAGAAAGTCTCACTCTGCCTGAGGATTATCAGCAATTGACTACAGAGGGCAGAGGGGAAAACCAGTTCTCTTTAAGAGCACAGACTCTGGTAAGTCAATCAATCATATTCCATTGGAAAGTTACCCATCCAATAGTCTATGGGAAGCCTTAAACGGGTTTGATGAGTGAAAAATGAGAGAGTTAGGTAGGGAAGAAAAGTGAATCTGAGTGGAGTTGAGAAACACATTATATGAAAGTATCAAAAATAACTAAAAATATGAAATCATGTGACACCCAAGAACAACTGTAATATTGTGTTCATGTTTGCTTTTTAAAGTTTGCTATTACAGAAATGACTGAAATTTGTCTGGCTCAAATGAAAGGGATATATGATAAAGACGAAGATCAAGAATTTGGAAACAATACGAATTTCTGGATTCCTCTATATGTATCCTCTTCTGTGTTTCTGAGTTCATAGGTTGCATGGGAGGGTAGAAGCTAAAGTTAGTATCTAGTATTTTCCTCAATCACTTAAAAATCACTTAAAAAAAGATTCATCTTTTTTTAATTTTTAATTATTTGTCTGGGTATGAGTCTACGTTGGCACATGGCTATAGATATAGTTACTCATGAAGGTGATGGATACCCTGGGTCTGAAATTTCAAGTGGCTAGGAGGCACTTGACATGGGTGCTGGGAACTGAACTCACATCGTCTGCAAGAATCTGAAGCACCCTTAACTGCCTCTTCGACTCTCCATTCCTTCTGCCTTCTTTTCTGAGAAAAGATTATTTACTGGCCCTGGGGCTTGTTGATTTGACCGTACTTGATGGTCAATGAAACCCAGCGGTCTTCCTATTTCTACTGTCCCAGTTCCAATCCCAAGCATGCTTGCTGCATCCATATTTTTGGTAGCTTCAGAGCATCCCCACTCATGACCTCATGATCGAGTCATCAACTCAGTAATGTACATATCCCTATTATAAATTACCACACACCGAGATACACCCCATCCATATATTGAATTCAGACAAAGAATCTTCTTTGAGAAGTTAGGTCCCATGAAGCCTCCAAATACAAAGTGCAAGCAGAATATATCATAGGTGCTGATACTCAAAGCCCCCCTCCCTTGATGCCTATTATTTGGTATATTACAGGTTGATTCTGTCTTTTTGAAGCATCTCCACTTTTGTGAACAATTTGTAACTTTTCTATATATTTTAATTATATCTGCAAAATGTTATTTACCCTAAAACATATACACCAGTCTGGTTTCTTTTCTTTCTGTAGCTTTCCGGGAAAGTGAAATTGAAAATCTAAACTTTGCTTGGCATAGTTTTGAACACATTATTTAGTCTATCAAGAGCACTTCAAACTGAGTGCCCTGGAAGGGAACATGTCTGGGGAAGGAGACATTCATGCCAATTGTCTAATCATCAACTGACAAAACGCCATGACCCAAAAGCAAGTAAAGAGGGAAGGGTTTATTCATCTTACACTCCCAGGTCCCAATCTATCACTGGAGAAAATCAGGACAGGAATACAAGCAGGACTTGACCAAGCAGGTAGGCCTGATGCAGAGGCCATGGAGGGTGCTGCTTACTGGCTTGCTCACATGGCTTGCTCAGCCTGTTTTCTTATAGATCCTATGACGATGAGCCCAGGGATGGCACCACATTGGGCTGGGCCCTCCCACCCTTGATCACATTTGAGAAAAATGCCTTAGAGTTGAAGCTCATGGAGGTATTTCTCAACTGAGACACCCTCCTTTCTGATGATGCTACCTTGTTTCAAGTTGACATACATCATATTGGAAATGCAAAAGCCAGATTTTAGAACACATTGGTATTTTTTTTTTTGTGACAATCTTATTTTATTATCTAAGAAAGTAAGACCAGGTTATATGATGTCTGTTTAGAGACCCTCCCGACAACATTAGATACTAAGATGAATTTTAGGACAGTAAATTGAATTTAATAAATTCTATAATGTCCTCTGAATCATTTGGTTGATTCCCCACATCAGGATCATCTGAGGCAACACATAAGAAACCATAATTTAGCTGGGTGTGGTGGCACACACCTTTAATCCCAGAACTTGGGAGGCAGAGGCAGGCAGATTTCTGAGTTCGAGGGCAGCCTGGTCTACAGAGTGAGTTCCAGGACAGCCAGGGTTACACAGAGAAACCCTGTCTCAAAAACAAAATAGAACAAAACAAACAAAACAAAACAAAAAAAAAGAAACCATGATTTACCTCAGAATGACAGGAGATGTACACAGGTATCCATAAGGAAAGACTTGTGTTCAAGCCTTAGGCAGAATAATAAAGGCCCTTGAATTTTGGTCTGACTTGTCTTTTAATGAAGTATTAAAAGAATGAAGTCCTTTTACATAATAGGAGCTAAAAAGGTTGCTACTTAATATATTCTATCACTCAATAGTGGTTTTGAATATATAGGATTAAGGGGAGAATAAACAGTCACCATGCAGTTCCCAGTGGACGCAGTAGAGACCCTGTATTCCCTACCCACAACCCCCCCACCCCCGTAACTACCCCAGTCAGCCACTGCTTTCTGTTGCAAAACTAACTCATCTCAAGCTGTTAGTAGAGGGTTGATATTGACAGCAAAGAGCTCCGTGGCATCGTGTGGTGTGTGAGTGTGTGTGTGCACACACACCTCCATATGTGTGTGAATGCATGTGTGTGTGTTTTAATTATCTTCATTTTATCTTATGAGTATGGGTGTTTTTGCCTGCACCAATCCTTGTGCACTACATCCAGAGGTCATTAGAGGCCATCACATCCCAAGGAACTAGAATTACAATCTTCTCCAGATACTGGGAATTGAATTCTGGTCCTATGGGAGAGTAGCTAGTGCTCTTCATCTGTGATCCATCTCTCCAGCCTCATATGTATTTTGTATTTACATAGGCACGTATGGAAAATAATATACAGGAAAGGTTTCCTAGCTTGAGAGTGTCAGAAGATTTTGCTCCTTCCCATGTATCTTTTCCTGTATTCCATTGTATTATTAACAAACAACAAAGAGAGGTGCTTAGCACAAAACTGGGATTAAAGCAGTTCTCTTCATAGCTTAAGAGGAAACTTACTTTTAGCTACCAGAGGAGTAACATAGTTTAGATTATCCACTTACATGACTAAACTCCCAGTTATTACAGGCTTCACCTACAGAGCAGGGGAGGAGTGGAACGGGAAGCCTGTGGGACATGGGTTGCCAGGAAGAAAGTCTGCTGTGGGTTGTGGAGAAGACGCTCTCTCCATACCAGGTTCAGAAAGGAAAACCCACAAGTCCAAGTGAAGAGGTCTTCTACTTTGCACTTTTACTGACTGTCCAGTTAAACATGAAGTTTTTCCTTGAGGTTGGAATCTCTCCCCCAGAACAGCACTGGCTTCGATGCACTAACATATCCTTTAACCTAGGTCTCCCTGTAGGAAATCCCAGACCCTTGTTAAGCCGCCTAAAGTTGCTTTGCCTTGTCTCCAATCTCCCTAACATCAGTGACATCACTCATCTAAATCATGAGATTGTGAAACTGATAACAAGAAAATGGTTCTTTCCCTTAGCACAGAAGCAAGGGGGGTGCAGTCAAAGGTGACAACAGAGGGGACGATTTACCGTGCACCACAATGTGGAATTTAGAGTATCAGAAATTTATTTGTTCTCAGTTTTAGCTTTCATATTTGAGTGGACAGCCCTTCCATTCCTCAGATTTCTTCTGTAAATTTCTGTTTCCAGAAACAAGATAATATCAACTGCCAAGTGAGGCAGCTCAGGCTGGACAGCACTTAAATGGCTGATGTTCTTTGTACGTAGCTTTCTACAGGGTGTTGGTCACGCAAGAACCAGAGAACATCTGGTGACATAATGGTGTACATGTTTTACAACTCACACAACCTGCATCATGGGTGTACAAATTGTTCTCATATCCAATATTCTTTGCCTTAAAAGTAGACCCATTATTATAACTGACATAGGAGGGAAAAAAAGCCAAAACAAAACAATCAAAAGAAAAAAAAACTAAAATAAAACAAACACTATAGTCTTTGGGAAAATACAATAAACATGCCATACAAGAATGTGGCAATGCATGGCATATGCATGCATATGTAAACACAGTCATACTCACTTATTGGCTAGGCTTGTACACTATGATCATGTGGTTGAATATTTATGATGGATACTATCCTATAAACACTAAAATATTTGTTAATGCAATCTCTCTCTTTTTTGTGTGTGTGGTTTTTCTGAGACAGGGTTTCTCTATAGCCCTGGCTGTCCTGGAACTCACTTTGTAGACCAGGCTGGCCTCGAACTCAGAAATCCACCTGCCTCTGCCTCCTGAGTGCTGGGATTAAAGGCGTGCGCCACCACACCGGGCTAATGCAATCTCTTAAAGGAAAACCTTTCTAACTGGACTAAAAGAAGCTCAGCTGATTGTATCACATTGTGAGGAGCCCTGGGATTGCAACTCTGAGCAATTAAGGCGATGACCACAGTAATAAGCTTAAGTTTGCAGAAAAGAGTATCAAATATCCTGTCCATGACTCTATAGAGTGTGTAGTGCATGCTCATCCTGCCCCATTGTTACGATGAGGTGTTTCGATTACACAATCTATACTATTATCTACAAAGAATATTCTGGAAGGTAGATGCGTTTCATAGGAAGGCTATAGATCCAGTTCACAGAGACAGCATTGCCAACTCACCTGATCCTGCCCCTGGGGCGCTCAGACTGCTCTGACATAAAGCTTGTGCTGCTGAGGCGTGAGGTGCTGCTGGCTCTGGAAATGGCGGACACATCACTGACATCACTATCTGATGACTTGGCGGACGCGTTATCACAGCTTCTGTACTGATCTTTATGTATGTTGTACTAAAGATTAAACACAAGAGAGGATGAGCTCCACCATCAGGTCACGGAACAGAACACACACAGACCTTGCAGTTAATGACTGCTTTACCTAAAGGAGATCAAAGGATATCTCTGTCAAGGAGAGAAGGGAAGTTGATAGGCAGGGAAGCATTCATATTGTAGATGGATCGAGATTAAAACCCAGCATCCTTTCCATGATGAGATATGTCTTATGAACAATGAATGAGCACTTGTAGTGCTAGCATGAAAAACCTGAAACTGTATTACTCATTTTTTTGAATTTACATTTCATCATTTCTTATCATGAATAACATTAAATTTTGCACATTTCTAAGACTTCGGATAAAATAAGACATCATGTAAATTTATTAGGAGATTTAATCAGGTTTTTTTTTTTTTTTTTTTTTTTTTTTTAATTTGAATGATACATTTAATTTGAATATTTGTTACAGATAATTGATGTTTAGGTTACTTGTTCTTTTTATTAATTTGGAAAAATACACTTTAAGTGAATTTTTTTTTTTTTTTTTTTTTTTTGATTTCTTTTTTTTTTTTTTTTTTTTTTTCCATTTTTTATTAGGTATTTAGCTCATTTACATTTCCAATGCTACACCAAAAGTCCCCCTTACCCACCCACCCTCACTCCCCTACCCACCCACTCCCCCCCTTTGGCCCTGGCATTCCCCTGTACCGGGGCACACAAAGTCTGCGTGTCCAATGTTTTTTTTTTTTTTTAAAAAACTCAGTTTTTATTGTCCTATTGGAGTGGGCCATACAGTGAATATACAATGCCATCACTACAAAGAGTGCCATGTTTTTCTAAATACAAATAATTTAAGTAATTGTTTTCTCTGCTAACAGAAGGAAAGAACTGTACTCGATTATATAAAATAAAATATTACTATCCCTATTATTTTAATTTTAATTTTAGATCTGTGAGCAATCGGGGGATAAATGTTTCTTAATCGTTGGCAAATCCTCATAGTCTCTAATGCTTCATAGCATGCATCTTGATTAATTTGAACTATCTTTCTCAAATGTAGCCCTTAAGTGAATTCTTTTCCTGAGTGACTGTGTGTGTGGAAATAAACATTTTAAAGTAATTTCCCAGTGCTTATTTTCTAATCCTTTATTTAAGGGAATTTCCCTTAAAATATGTTAGTTTCAATTCTTTCCCTCTTATGTATATGGATTTACCAAAGAATTTTGTATTAGGAAAACAATACACTTACTGGTATATCTATAAAATTAATTTTCCTAAAGTTTTATCACAACGATTTTTATCTTTGAAAGCTCTCACATATGCTATTAAGTCTGGAGCCTAATTCATATCTAGTCTTAAATTTATATGACTCATGTAGTCAAAATACAGTGTGCTTTGTCAGTCCGCTTGCAGACTAAGTCACATCAGACACCATGATTCCGTCCAACATGATTCATTTCATTCGGAACCATTTCTTATTTACTGGAGTGTGGGGAAATGGAGTAGAATCCCAATACTTGCAGTGCATCAGATGAGATTGCAAGCTTCAAACCACTTGTGACCAAGGATGTGTTATATATTTGTTATTTCCACCAATATTAAAAGGAGAAATATACTTATTACTCACACCCCGAGAATCTCTCCCAGTGTACTGCATGCTCTTTCACTATTTTATCAACTGGAACAAATTGCTGGCAATAGTGGGACAGTTTTATGAAGGTTTGTGAGCAAAAAAAGGTAACGTTGCTAGTTTTAATTAATGAAATCTCTCTTTCTATACATCATCACTTTCCCAGTCTGTGTGAATAGATATATTTGCTCTTCCAGAAAAGTGTATAAGAATGTCCCACTATATGTTACCATACTAGGATATGTAGCAATTACCAAATAATTACCCCACATTAACTGAAGGAAATGAAAGACTTTATCTTTACTGATTTTTAAAAACGTGTTAACCTTTGAAATAAGCTCTGTTTTTTTTTTTTTTTGTCTAGCATAATTTGTTAAATGTCCTCTTTAATAATTTAGCCAAAACACATTTATTATACTGTGAAGAATGAAATGCCCTCAGGTGGAATTTATTCAGTCATCCTGCAGGGTAAGAAATCGTGGTCAGCAGGAAGGTTCTAATTATAGGGTCACTGTTTTTAGAAGCTGGTAGTAATAAACAGTGTAGCTATCTCTACCAAGCATCACCAAGCTCTTGACGGGTGCTCCAGGATTATAGAAACAGAGTCCGTTTATAAACGACAGTCTAAGTGGGACTCTGTCCTCCAGTTACAGCTTTTACCCATCCCAGGCCTTTAAGTCCAAATAACATCACATGGAAAAGCATGGAGATGCATTTCACAGATTCCAGATCAGCCACGCCAGCCAGAATGAATTCCTCTCTCTGGATGACGAAGAGGACAATTTAACCCTTTAAAGAAAGACCAGGCTTGGGGCTGGTGAGATGGCTCAGTGGGTAAGAGCACCCGACTGCTCTTCCGAAGGTCCGAAGTTCAAATCCCAGCAACCACATGGTGGCTCACAACCATCCGTAATGAGATCTGACTCCCTCTTCTGGAGGGTCTGAAGACAGCTACAGTGTACTTACATGTAATAAATAAATAAACCTTAAAAAAAAAAAAAAAAACTGTGACAAAACATACACATCAAATAAAAAAAAAAAAAAAAAAAAAAAAGAAAGACCAGGCTCTCATATATCCTCACTGAAATAGCTCCGTTGGGAGAGCATTAGACTGAAGAAAGATCAGGCTTGAAAACAGATCCCAGGATCACGTTCATTCGGTAATCTTTTAGCAAGAAAAACAAAATCTAGTTTTGTTGGCAAATAAAACTACTCTGGGAATGGTTACCTAATTTCTCTTACAGGAGAATTTTCAACTATTTCATCAAATTTATTAGTATTGAATTTTAATTACTTGTACATAAATACCATAAAGGAAAAAGTCCAAAATTTAATATATGCTACATTTATGAAAGTACTGGCACTCTTTTATAGCAATGAAAATAAATCACTTGCATAATAAAATGTTTTGGGTAAAAAGAGAACTCTCCTCTAAAAATATATGAAAGAAATTTGAACTAGCTGAAACAGCTACTCACCACTGCTCATTGATATCAATGAGTTTTGATTTATGTAAAATAGATTCATTGAAAACTTCATTAGAAACACTGGCATAGAATATACAAACATTTTCATTGTGGAAATATGAAATTTTATTTGATACACAAAATGGAAAAAGACTGACAGCTGTTATTTTGATTTTCCTAGTTTCATTCCTAACATTGTTAAACATCTTTAAGCTACATCTCTGATGTCATACTTATTAGTAGTACAGCTATCATTCCATTATTGAGGATAAAAGGACATTATTTGGAAGTCCAGTTTTCATGTTTCCTCTCACATGCAGACAGACATTTAGATGTGTATTTCATATTTATATTTATATACACTCATATGCCTCATATGTAAGTGCATGAAAAAACAAAAGGGGCTCCTTGGGGAGAAAGAAGGAGGCAGATGTGGAGAGGCACAGGAGAGTGTGGGTACTGTTCGTTAATGTACGTGTGTGATGAGGTTACAGAGAAACACATTATTTAGAAATTAACTTAAATATTAATAAAAATGAAAGTAATCACTTCTTAAATTTTTTGTAACTATGTGCATCTCTTTGTCTCTATGTGTGGGCACATGCATGTATTACAGGTACCACTGAAGGGTAGAGGTAGTCCCCACACCCACACCCCTGAGCTGGAGTCACAGGCAATTGCAAACTGCCGGATGTGGAGGCCTGGAATCAAACGTGGGTTCCCTGCAAAAACAGTATCAGCTGCAGAACTTAACTACCGAGTCACCCCAGACTTTTAAAAAAAGATATTCCAATTCGATGAAAACAGGAAAGGGGGCGACTACATAAATAACAGGAAAGCATTAATATGTAAATGTAAATGTAAATGAAAGCCATTGAGAATGCAAGGCTTGTCCCCAGGCTAGATTGAAGGGAACACTTGACAATGTCCCAGAATTTAGTTGTGTCTAAGCCTCAAGTAACTCTGGGATGCATGGACTAATTTTGGTAAATGAAATCTGTTTCTTTGGGAAGTGGCTAGGGCGAAATAGACTATTTTTCACGTGAATTTACTTGTGTACTTGTGTACTTGTGTGTGTGTGTACACAGGCATGCAAGCCTGTGGAAATCAGAGGACAACTTGTGGAAGTTGGTTCTTTTTCCCCTCTACCAATAGGTTCTGGAAACTGAGAGCTGATTCTTAGACTTGGCATCTTTACTCCATGAGCGATTTCACCGACACTTAAAAAAAAAAAAAGATTGATGTTCTTCCAAGGTCTAATCTGGTTTGTGCAGTGTGGCACCTCTCCAGCAGGGGGTAGGTTACCTGCTTTACAGGAACACTGGGGCTTTAGACTTGTGCAACAGCTCTTTGCACAGACTTTCCTGATGGTCTGACTGGACTCCTAGCTCACAACACCCCCAGTACCCCCAAAGGCTTTTAATAGTCGATCCCAATTCTTTACGTATCTCGTCCTTGTTTCCCATTCTGGTTCCTCACCCTTTGACAGCCTATTGGAAGTTTGGAAGACGACTAAGGACTCAAGAAAGAATTTCTGGATTGACTGAGGAATTTGTCCTAAGAAGAAATTTCAACTCTCCAAACTTAACTGTGAAGAGAAAAAAACCCACCTCGACAATCATCCTGCCTTACCACTCTTAGTGAATTTGTGGTGTAAGCAACAAAGGCCATGATGGTATTCACAAAGACCAGTGTGCTGCCGATCAGCTGGGAACACCATTGGAAGGCGAAGGAAGACAGATGGGCACAGCTGGAGTCAGCTGCTCTATAGGAAGTCCAGGTTTCTGCTTAACTTGTGTGCCAGTCTGTTGTTTCTTTGTACTGATTTTATTTTTAAAAGGCCCCTGGAAGCCTTTGAGGGTGGGCATCCCTGAAACTCATGGATCTTCTCTAACTGCTGAATTTTTAAGGTCTCTGCATCTAAAGTGTAATGTGATACACTATCCAGTTGGGAATACTAGGGGATAAATCATATTTTATTGTTGCCTTTAGAGTTGTTATCAAGTACTGGCTATCTTGCTCTACATGGAACAAACTTGATTATTTAAAAATGGTAATGTTGAGGCTCTATTTTAAGCACTGTACACTGATTTGATGTAGGTTGTACTTATTTCAATTTCTAATAGGTCACTACTTCTAGAAGGACTTCCTGATGCAAAATTATAACCAAGTAGAGTCTAATGTTATATGGAGAAACAGTTCAAAATAAACAAGATAATGTATGTAAATATTTTTCATACAATATAAGGTTGTAGATTTTAATTAAATATTAGATACTAGTGTTTACGGATGTCTAGTATATTCTTAGAAAATGATACTGAAATGTAAGTTAAATGCTTATTGGAACTTCAATCCTCTTATTAAAGATTAAAACATCATGTATTTTTTAACCAAAGACAAATAAGCAAAACTATCACATTATATGGCTGTTGTCATTAATTCAATAGTCCATATCACATAAAATATATTTAATACTCTAAATTAAAATACTACTATTTCATCAACAAGTGGGTTCATAGACACTGCTCACTTTTGCAAATGTAGCTAAGAACATTGTTTCCTCATTGGAATGACTGGGAAATGTAATAAATAATATCTCCGTAATGTAATGTAACTTCTTAAATTATAAAGGTGTGGAAAATGCGTGTCAAGCATCAGGAACAACTATGATAAAGACTACCAGTTACAGAAAATTTCAGTTACACAGCTCAGCGCTCTCTAATTCTGTGCTAGACACACACACACACACACACACACACACACACACACACACATACCTAGTACTTATTTCCATTTTTTCTAAAGGGGACACTATTGGCTGGATACTACTAATTTTACCTTGGAGTATTGCTCGTGGTCAAGTTCTTGACTAGACCCAGACCCTGTTGTCTGCTTAAATCGGTGTACCTTCATTTTCATCTGTCTCGTTCGTTCCTCCACTACTAAGCTCGCTGCAAAAACACACAACAGAAAGCTCATTAAAATACACGAAGCACCTTTCAGGGAACTGGTTAAGCTTTCAACACTTTTGAAATGACTCAAACTCAACAAACTTTAGAAGTAGGCCATGGTTAATCGATTGAACATTCACAGTGCAGAGTGGACAGCAGCTAACAACTGCTAAGCTGAAGGTGAACATGATTCAGATCACACGAACGGGCAGCAAGCGTGTTAGGAATGAGAAAGAGGCACTCTCTATCTTCATCTGACATGAAGTGTTCTCAACTCTCTTTGGTGAGGATGTGAAAGCAACTTTACCATGAAACTGTGTTTTCACTGCATACAACTGACTGCTGCTGGTTAGCTATAGCTAAATCAGCATACTGAGCACACCACACACATATGGGCATGCTTGCATGCATGCACACTCACTTGGCAGCCTTGGAAACTGACAAGTCACCTGGAAACTACTTAATTGACAACCCTCTGCTTTTTATAGGTATTCATCCTATGCCATGAATTCTGTCTCGTAGCTTTCGATGAATATCTGCTGCCTATACAAATGGACTTATTTAAAAAAAGAAGTTCTGATTTTTATGGCTTGCATGACACACATTCATAAACTTCAAAAAAAATTAAAATTGTATGCTATAATTTTAGCTCCGTTGCAATATACTACATAAAGACCTGTATTCCACGTAAGACATTGCTGTGGTAAGAAGCACAACTATGATAGAGGGCAAATTGATTAGTCTTCATCCGACTAAAGTCAGAATCCATCATAATCTAGCTTGAAAACTTTCTCCAATTGCTGTATTTTTACAAATGGACGGGAGGGGAAGATAACGGTACAGTTATCTGTAAACCATTCAAAGCTTGTAACTGTGCTGAGTGAGATCTAAATTAGTTGTGTTTACAACTTATCTATTATTGATTTCCCTGAGGGATCAACCTCGCAAAAAAGCTTTAATCATATGTGTCGGGTAGATTGTGTGTGTGTGAGAGTGTGTGTATGTGTGTGTGTGTGTGTAAAACCTTTGTACCATTCAGCCTCAAAATCAAAGGCTAAACTGTGTATGGGCTCATGTGCATGTGTGCACGCTTACATACAGCAGAATGTGTCTAAAACTTCAGCTCAGAACCTGAGTCATAAATATAATCATACTAACACTGTTTCAATTTCTATCTTACAGGAGGTCAGTTAACTAAACAGACTCAGTCTATGATATCGCAATTCTGAGAATTAGGCAATGACGGACCAAAAAGACAATACATGGTGACTGCCTTTAACTAGAAGACAATCAACAAGCATCGTGAGAAAAGACCTTAGGAAGCTTGTTAGTTACTTGACAACACACATAGTCAAAGGTAGCAGTATGAAGCAAGCTACAATATGACAGATCTCTGGAAACGCAATGCAATGAGGTATGAAAACTGAGATTTTTATACACAGAATGCCATAAACAGTGAAGAAAGCATAAGATTACAGAAAGTAAATAGATCGTCTCTCTGACCTTCACTTCTGTCCTAAACGCCTCTCTGTACAGTTTCCCCTTGCTTTGAGCTTTAAGGGAGCTAAATAGCGGTAGTTGTACTGAATAAATAAAGCTTAAAGCAAACCAATGTAAATCTCAACATAATTAAATGTTAGCTCAACAGCTTCATCGGATATACTAACTTTTTTTTTTTTTTTTTTTGTCGAGAAAAGGGTTTATTGGTCTTATAGGTTAGAGCCCATTATCTAGGGAAGCCAGGGCAGGAACTTGAAGCAGGAGCTGAAGCAGAAACCATGGAGAAACACTGCTTACTGGCTTGTTCTCCATGGCTTGCTCAGCTACCTTTTTTTTTTTTTAGACTTTTATTTTTTTTATATTTTTTATTACATTATTTTCTCAATTACATTTCCAATGCTATACCAAAAGTCCCCCATATCCACCCACCCCCACTCCCCTACCCACCCACTCCCCCTTTTTGGCCATAGCGTTCCCCTGTACTGAGGCATATAAAGTTTGCGTGTCCAATGGGCCTCTCTTTCCAGTGATGGCCGACTAGGCCATCTTTTGATACATATGCAGCTAGAGTCAAGAGCTCCAGGGTACTGGTTAGTTGATAATGTTGTTCCACCTATAGGGTTGCAGATCCCTTTAGCTCCTTGGGTACTTTCTCTAGTCCCTCCATTGGAAGCCCTGTGATCCATCCAATAGCTGACTGTGAGCATCCACTTCTGTGTTTGCTAGGCCCCGGCATAGTCTCACAAGAGACAGCTACATCTGGGTCCTTTCGATAAAATCTTGCTAGTGTATGCAATGGTGTCAGCGTTTGGAAGCTGATTATGGGGTGGATCCCTGGATATGGCACTTTTAACCCTTGCTAGATCAGAGCTTCTTTATTCTTGCATTTAGCACCCTGCAGTTCTTGATAACACTTGCCAGAAGGTACGGGTCTGAAACACCTAGAACCCTCTCAGTGAGTGAACTTTGCCACCCCACTGCCTTTGGCTAAGTAGGGTTATTTTACCTTCTAAATGCCTACAATTGAATATTCACTTTGCAGTACTTAAATTATACGCTATTAATGTATCCGGGTTAAGCGAGCTGAATGTAAACTGTTTTCAGGGTCTTTATTACTAGTTTCAAAAAAAATTCTCTGTTGACTGCCCGTATTCAGAAGATAGGTTAAGAAAACAACTTTTCCATATCGCCAGGATGAAGGCAATCTGCGGGTGATCACTGTAACCCAAGATCACCAGGAGACCCACCCAACCTCCCGGGAAACCTGACTGTCAAGCAGTCCTGCTGCTGAAGCACTGATTTCAAATAGAAGCAGAGCACAAGTACGCCTGGTTATCTCCTTGAGCAATGAGAAGGTTGGATAGCTGCATTGCATTGCGCAGACCCCTTTACCCTGTCTTCTTTTTTATGGCACCATGCATTAATTTAGTATTGTGAAATAACTGTTTGGACTAGTTTTCACAAAGCATTGAGAAGTTATAATCACCACCTGGGTGTGAATGTGAGCACTATTTAACTTTGCTACATACTTGTATTCTATTTTATCTCTCAAATACGTATTGTGAAATAAAATAAAACTCTATATACATTAGAAAAGCTAAAATTATCAAACTTCAAGCCTAAGATATGACTCTACTCATATATACGATTAATAGGATGAATAATAAAAATTATCAAATATTGGAATATTGATATCCCTCCATTATTTTGCTACACGCAAACTTAACCACATATCAAAATCTCCAATATCTTATTTCAAAAAGGACAATTGTACATAATCATTTAAAGAATTCTATTCTTTTATCAATTTTAACTCTAAGAGCAAAATTTAAATCTGAAATAAAATACTTTACAGATCCAACTGAGAATCTTGCATTAGAATTACTTTTTAAGTCATTCTGAGTGTTTGTAGTAATTTTTTGTTCCTGTTGTTTCATTGGTTATTTTATTTACTTACATTTCAAATATTATCCCTCTTGTCAGTTTCCCCTCTGCAAGCCCCCTATCCTATTCCCCCTGTTTCTATGCAGGTGCTCCCCCACACACCCACCCACTCCCTCCTCATCCCTCCCCCAAGCCTTCACAGGACCAAGGTCCTCTCCTCCCACTGATGCCCAACAAGGCCGTCCTCTGCCACATATGCAGCTGGAGCCATGGGTCCCTCCATGTGTACTCTTTGGTTAGTGGTTTCATCCCTGGGAGCTCTAGGGGGGTCTGATTGGTTGATATTTTTGTTCTTTCTAAGCCTTCTGTGTGTTTGTAGCAATTTTAAATAACACAATGATTAAAGGGCAAACTATCATTTAATTACAATTTTTTTAAAAAATTAAGGTCTTCATTATCTTGCATACAAATGATATATTAAAATCAAATAATAATTATTTTACAATAAATTATTATTTAGTTCTAATAACAATTTAGTTTGTATATCATATTCAAAAGAAAAAGAAGTTTATCATAGACTACTTTAGCAATAATTGTAAACAGTTCATGAAAATTAGTTATAGTACATTAAATAATTTATCTCCTGTAGTTTCCAAGATGTAGTTAGCATTACAGTTTTGCTAAAATGTTCTCCTGAGTTGTTGAAAGGCTGACATTTGTCTCAGTCACTATAGCCTGCATGCTCTGCTTATGGTGGGTAAAGTGTGTTTTAATATTAGCATACACTGACATACAGAACTGTATTGAAGGACATTCTTTTTCAACACAACAGTGTCTTGTTCATTATTCTGTGCATATTCGGGTACCTTTTTCAAAATATGCTTGTCAAAATCCCATCAAGAATGGAGAGAAGCAAGCCTGCTTCCTTAGGAACCACAGAGACCTCTCCATTCGAAACTCAACCAAAGGAATTCCAGTTGGAGCACAGAGGGCAAGATTAGTAGCTGCAACTTACAAAGTCCTGATAATTTTCTAAGGGGAAATGTTCTGTAGCACTGCAAATAAAGACTGGTTAAAAGTCATTCATCTCCTGCAGAGGAATTTTACCCAGCAACATGGCGACTCTGGCAAGGGACAGAATCCTAAATTACCATCAGGCTGGGATGCAGACATGCCCTGGATTACAGTCTGAAATCGGCACACCCTTAGTATACACCTTTAATCCATAACAACGAAGGAAAGGTTTGCTTGTAGAAGGAAGCACCCATGTTTGAAAGTGATTTCTAATTGAGGGGCAGACAAAGTGAAGAATAAGAAAAGAATCTGACAGTGAGTCAGAGAATAACAGAGAAAGAGAAGCTACTAATGAGCAGGAATAGAGAAAATGGAGGGATGGCGTGGTGTGTGTGTGTGTGTGTGTGTGTGTGTGTGTGTGTGTGTGTGTATGTGGCAGTTTTACAAGGACAGTTTTAGAGACAGGTTAGAGAGAGAACAAGAGAGACACGGGTGAAGACAGAACGAACCGAAGAACTGAAAGGAGCCTGAAGATACTGCCAAAGTTAGTATGAGGTGAGGCAGAGCAATTCAGTCAGAAGCCAAGAGAAGCCATATTGAATCAGTTAGCTTGGACAACTAAATTGTATGGGTGCTAGAAGTTTCCAAGCCTAGCTTGTACAGAGAAGGAAACATTCTAGGTTCAGCCCAAGCTGTGGTATAGCTCTCATCTCATCACTTCATCTCAGGAAATAGAAGCAATGTTTACAGACTTCAAATTATTTACTGTGCTAATAATACTTTATACATTGTGTGTGTGTGTGTGTGTGTGTGTGTGTGTGTGTGTGTGTGTGTGTGTATACCATGAACTTGGAGTGGATGTCCAGTGGAAAATTTACTGTATACTGTATATATAAGTTCTCTCCCTCATATGGATACTGGGGATTTAAGTCAGCTATGAGTGTCAACCTTGCAGGCATGTCCCTTATCTACTGAGCCATCTCATGGACAAAGAATTC
Source organism: Mus musculus (assembly GCF_000001635.26). Classification (NCBI taxonomy): domain Eukaryota; kingdom Metazoa; phylum Chordata; class Mammalia; order Rodentia; family Muridae; genus Mus; species Mus musculus. Next base: position 22,384,937 of record NC_000067.6, read on the forward strand.
TTAAGCTACTGAAATGTGCAAATGGTTTCATCTCATTCCTAGATTCATATAGATTCATGATTAAGATGCTCAGGTAGAAGCCAAAATTATTTGTAAAATTCTCCCCGTGTCTGCATGTATTTAAATAGATCCAACTCTCATAACTTTAAAAGCTTAGGGGTAAAAATTTAAGTATCATTCTATTTTTATTTGTGTGTAGATGCATGTGTGTGTTTGCATAAAAATATGTGTTTGGGAGTCCAGGGAGGCCAGAACAGGACACTGCATCATCTGAAGCTGCAATCATAGGCAGTTATCACCTTTCCCTATATACACTCAGATACGCACAGAGCTTATCAGTGCACACTCTAGTGCCACAGTAGGACTGCTATACTCTCACTTTGGGATTTTCTTATTTTAAACAGCAACTGCCTGTATTTAACATAAATAAACAAACAAACAAAAAGCAAGCAAGCAAACAAGCAAAGAGGGTGAACTCATAGGTCTAAGATTCAGTACTAATGTCTTTCTTCTCTCGCTATTTAACCCTTCCCACTTTCATCCAAACAGCCACTGTCAAATACAGGAGCCGAGCACAACTGTCTCCTGAGTGGCTTCATCCAGGAACAGATGGAAACAGATCCAAACCCACAGCCATACATCAGGCAGAGCTCGGGGAGTCTTGTAGAAGACTCAGGGAGAGCACTGAGCACACTGGAGGGGTCAAGGACACCACAAGGAGATCTACAGAGTCAACTACTGTGGGCCCATCGTGGTTCATGGAGAGTGAACCATCAACCAAAGAGCACACCGGGGCTGGACCTAACCCCACCCTCACCACACACACATTCATGGCAGATGGGTAACTCTGGTCTTCATGTGAGTCTCCTAGCCTTGGAGCAGGGGCTGTGTCTGGTTCTGTTGCCTGCCATTGGATCTGCTACTCCTACCTGGACTGTCTGGTTGGGCCTCAGCTGGGGAGAATGTGCCTATATGTACTGGTATACTTGAAGTCCCAGGGTCACGTGTTACCCAAGAGGGACTTCCCCTTTTCTATGGAAAAGGGGAGGTGGTAATGTGGGAGGACTTTATAAGGACAGGACTGGGAGGGGAAGAGGGAGCTGGACTGCAATTAGGATGTAAATAAAATAAAATAAAATACTATTAGGGAAGAAAAGAACCTTCCATACATGAAAACAAGAGGACAGCAAGAGAAAACAAATACTCTTAAGTGCTAGTCATCTTTCCAGAGCCCCCCTTACAATTTTGTTTAATACAAATAAATTTTAAAAGATTAATAATCCTTAACGTTTGTTAACTAAGTTTTGAAATTTTTATATATCACTAACAAAGACAATGTTATCTCGGAAATGTTTCCCATTTGCCTAAAATCTCTTAAATGTTATAGACACATGTGATTTATTAACATTCTAAGTTAAAATAAAGTTTTCATGAATTTACATTTATGTAAAAATAAATATGTACTGATTTCAAAAATCTTTAAGTCTAGAAATTAACAGAAGCTTACATTTTGATATTTGGGTCTGGAGTGATTAAAAACACTGACTCCTCTTTCAGAGGATCCAGGTTCTATTCGCAGGCATCTTTAACTCCAGTCCATGGTATCTAATGCCCTCTTCTGGCCTCCATGGGCACTGCATACATGTACTGTATGCATAAACTATTGGTACAGGCAAAACACGCAAACACATTAAAACTTCTCATATTTTACAAGCGTTTTCTGTGAAATATGACTTTAAATAAACAAACTGCATTTCTACATTAGGTCTTTTGGAATAAAAAAAAAAGATTTTCATCATTGTCTTTGCAAACACTAGCTCATGTGAGTCGATCTGAAACTCAATAACTCAAGGACAGAATATCTGAGCCCATGTTGATCTACTATCATATCTCATAGTTGGAAAAATGTAAATATCCACCTCCTTCTTAAATGGCAACATTGTGTTAGTTTGGAGAGAGTGAAAGACCCTCTTTCCCCAGTCTACCTCCCAAGAAAACTGATAATTGCCCTTACGCCTGAAAGACATCAGATCGAATGTAACATTTTACAGCGACTATGGCACTGACTGCAGATATCCCTGGATTTGCTAGAAAAATAATCCTTTCAGCTCTTATCAACACCTGAATCACTTTAGGTGACACCAATGAACAGCCCAACTTGAGGTCCATCTGATGGGCAAGCACTAATCCCTGACACTGTTAATGATACTTTGTTGTGCTTGCAGACAGGAACCTAGCATGACTGCCCGCTGAGAGGCTCCACCCAACAGCTGACGGAAACAGATGCAGAGACTCACAGTCAAGCATTAGATGGAGCTTGGGGAGTCCTGTGGAAGAGTAGTGGGAAGGATAGACCACACAGGAAGTCCCACAGAGTTTAATGTGGACCCCTGGGGGCTCTCAGAGCCTGGACCACCAACCAAAGAGTGAGCATGGGCTGGACCTAGTCACACCCCCATATGTAGCAGATGTGAAGCTTGGCCTTCATGCTGGTCGCCAACAACTGGAACAAGCATTGTCAGTAAATTTGTTGCCTGCCTGTGGATCCCATTCTCCTACCTGGGCTGCCTTGTCTGTCCTCAGTGAGAATGGATGGACTTAGTCCTGCAGTGACTGATGTTTCAGGGGTGGGGGGGTAGGAAAGTGTGATACCCAGGTGGGGTCCCACTTCTTAGAGAAGGGGAGGGGACATGAGGGGAAGAGCTGCCGGAGTGGGGACTGGAAGGAGGGAGTGATATTGGGATGTAAAGTGAATAAATAAATAATTAAAAAAATAATTGTTTTCTTTGAAGCACTGTACTTTACAAAGTGAGTTCACTCCTAGAGAGGAAGCAGAGATAAATAACAGCATACTATAGAGAATAGAAAGTACAAAGACATTAAAAATGATACAAAGTCTGAACGCAAAGGCATTTTTAATATAACTCTGACTTAAAATGTTCTACCTGGTAAAGTGAGCTGACATTTGAGGATTTAAAATGCAACATTTTCAGTATGGACAGTCAGTGGGGATTGGTTGGATCTAAAACTGAGGCTTGTTGTCCTGTGGTCTCTGAAAAGTCTCTACTTTATTCAGAATTTCTACTTATAAAGAGGAGGGCGTCCTGAGAGAAACACTTTTGCTATCTTCTTTTTCCCCTTCACACATGTAAAAACAGGGACTACAATGATTCAGTTTTTGGCTCTATTGCATACTTTCCAACATTTTAAATTTGCCAATTTACCCAAACTATAGGTGTTAAGAGAAAAATGAGCTGATTTTTATATTATTATCTCTGTTGTATTTAAAATTAAGAGATAGTGTCTTCCCTTGATGTTCAACCTCACTTTCAGTCCTAAGCAAGCTAATGATGTGTCAGGTCCTCGCTTAACTTCTGCATCAGCACTGTCTTTTATACTATACATGAAAATAAATCTGTAAAGAGCCTCCGCTCTGGATCAGTTTGTCAACCTGAGAGCACATGCATTACAGAAAACAAATCCCAGTTTGCAAGTATAGAAATGTTTTCGATTGTTCCTGAGCCTCAACATAATTCCTCTTAAATATTACACAGTACCCAATACTAATGGGGGCAGCACAAGATAACCTTTATCCAACATGAGACTCACAAACAGCGACAAGCAAGTTAACACTCATGGGGTGAATATATCACACTGGCTTTACAAAACTTAGAGAAGGAAGCCTGTTTGGTCTAGATCATTGAAAAGACACACTGGCATAGGTGAGAAAAACTATTTACCAAATTATTGCTCATATCACACCTCAGCCACATGACCTCACCTTTTGTTTTAGCTTGCTTTGTCTCCAACGAACTGCCTAAAGAATGCAAGATCTCCATCCCCAAGTGAGAACCTGCAAGCTGCAGTACACCAAAATGTCTCTGCTCAACAGACAAGGCCAGTTCTGGATGGAGCAATCGTTTCCCTAGCTCTTCTGCACTAACCAAGATCAAAGAGCTGCCACAAAGAAACAATATTGTTTTGCTTTGTTTCTTAGAACAATATTCTTCATGGAGAGGTGATATCTTGTCTACAGGCTGCATGGACACTTAGATCTCTGGTGTGAAGGGAGACCAGTCTTTAGAGGTCAAATGACCTCAAATGTTTAGCTTTCTTACTCATGGTTCCAAGTTAACAACAACAGTGATAGACTCAGCTCATATGCACAGTCTCTTTCCTAGGTGTGCAGTACCTGAAGGACATAAGCATTTAGACAGTGCACATAAAAGAGACAGTCCATGGTTGGACACCATGGTACAATATTTCCCTCTTCACTTTCTTTACAAATCTCAGGAGAAAGAAGTAAAGAAAGTCACATAGGTATATCTTCCAAGGTTTGATATGTGTGAAAGCTCTAAAGCCTTAACGTCTATTATAAAATGGTTTCTAGTAAATAGATTCAACAAAACAGAGTGGGAAGGTCAAAACCACAACTTCTCGATCCTGTGATTTACTGTTTGATCCTCTCAGTAGCTAATCTTAAAGAGGCCACAGTGACCAAGTAAAGAAATCCAATTCTTTATTTGTAATACATGGTCAGGTAAAAATACTGAACATGAATGATCCAGCCCAGAAGATTAAGAAATATGCACCTGCCAAAAATACTCCCTCCCTTCTCTCCCTGTTTCTCTCTCTCTCTCTCTCTCTCTCTCTCTCTCTCTCTCTCTCTCTCTCTCTCTCTCTCCTGCCTCTCTTGCTCCCCCTATACCCCTCCTCTCTATCTCTCTCTCTCTCTCTCTCTCTCTCTCTCTCTCTCTCTCTCTCTCTCTCGGCCACAGTTAGGAATAGAATCTAGGGAGTCATACACACTAATCAAGGATACTACAATGTATCTTACAATTCTAAATATTATAAATCATAACCTACAAGAACAGGAAATGACTGATCTGGCTTCATATGCAATTTTTAAATAATAATTTGTAAGAAAAATTATAATCTTTTGGTACCACTTAAAGACAGTTAGGAAACTGTAAATTTAAAAATTATAAATTGGTTTACTCTGAGCTTCAACCATTTATCTTCCAAATTTACCACTATATACTATACCCTACTAGTACTATAAATGATTAATGACCTATACTATAATTAATGCAACAGAAACTAAGAAAATTTACATTTTCACTTTTTATATAAATTCAACCAAATTAAGGTTAATGCCACAATTCCATAGTTTTCTTTGCATAGCTTAACCCTCAAATCATTTCTCTCATTGTTTAGCATAGAAAATTATAGACAATATGCTTTAGCATTCATTATAAAACCTAGATTAAAAATGCAATTAACTAGACTCATCCCTTAAACAGCTCTTACAATTTTGTTACAATAATTATTACACATTTCATCAGTCAGGTAGAAAACAAAATGTAATAAAATTATTTTTGTGCCTTTGAAACCATTACTTGGATTCTAAATGATTATCACTATTGAGGTGTATAAATTACACATGCCTTACAATTAAGGACATCATATTTTTTAGAAAACAATGTAATATGTTCTGTTATGATTCAAAACTGCTTCCAGGAGCCAGAGATAATGCACATAAATACCACATAAAGGCAAAAAAAATTAGAAATTTATCATGACAATAACATTTTTCTCACCTTGAAGTCATTTAATTTCTGGTTCACTTTTGATCTTCGTTTATCATTATTTCGATCCCCCAAACTACATTCATGGGCTCTTTAAAACTGTCCAAGAAATGTAGCAGAGAGGGAAAAATTGGCTTACTTTCAGAAAGAATGATTAAAAATAGGCCTAAAAGCAGTCTGTGAAACCTAAAACCACATCATCTCTCAGCTTGCAACACAGAAGGAGTCAAAGGTAAGTTAAGTTGTATGAATATTTATTTATGAAAGCCCAGGTTGTGATATCTATCCAGATTTAAAGGGGCTGATTTGATGTTGTTGTTCTTATGTGGCTGATTTCAGGAGAAACCAGGCACAGATTCAGCTGAGTGGCCCACAGCTGAATGGGCACGTGAGTGTACGAAAACGAAGTGGTCTCCAAGATTGTCTTGTCAGGAAAGAGTCTCTTGCATCTAGAGCAAAGAGGATGGAACACACACTGGGATCAAATTCTGGAGCCACCTCACAGCGCCTGAGGACGTCCACTCAGGCCTTGAGACTGTATTTCTACCCAACGTGAGCAGGATCCTGATGCGACTCCATATGTATAGTAAGCACTCAATAAAAAGGACACCGTGGTGCCTGGAGCCGGAAGTGAGTTTAATAGGGTCCTCAGAGTGAGGGGACCACCAAGGGGTCAGGTTTTAATCTCCTGAAGATTGGTGTAGCAGTCAGAAAGTAAAGAATGTAAAACTTATATCCTGGGGTGTTGGGAGAGTATGAGATAATGCATGACACTCTTAGTTAAGTGATCGATACATAGGGAATAATGAATTTTGTTTATCGTTGATTATGCTCCGGAACATTACTAAGTAGAGTGGGCAACTGTTTTCCCAGAACTGTTACAATCTTAGCACTATGAAAGTGTTGATTTATTTCTGGAAAACTGGGGTATTCAGTTGTAAGAAAAGTTGACCTACAAATCATCAAAGCAAAAGCAAACTGATGAGTTTATTGGCCTTTGTGGTCAGTAAGGACTGGTCAGTCCTATTTTCATGGGTAGCAAACATTCAAACCACATGAATTCTCTCTTAATGGATTGGAGAAGATGGCCTACAGATTACAGATAAGGGCCTTCTATGCAGTAAATATGTCTTTTCTACCTCAAACCTGACTTTAGAAAAAAAAAATCTAAACTCCCTTCACCCCTCTGGGGTGAAGGCCACTGTCAGTGGGTAAACTGCACTGTCTCAAACCCTGTAGGAAGAAGACACCACCTTTAGTTGCTGAGGCTTGCAGGATGCAGTTTCAGATGTGTCTCTTTTGTTGATTACCATACACAGTATGTTCTCTGAGGCATATCTACATCTTGCCACTGGTCAGTCAGGGCCCACTGAGCCACAGAAACCTTAACATATGATGTGGTCTGTAACAAGGTCTTAAATGTAGTTATTCTTCATAAAAAGCGTTCTGTTGTATCACGTGGAGAGTTTGTAGTAGCTGCCCGTGGCTTTTGTTATGTTTTTTTGTTTTTGTTTTTGTTTTTGTTTTGTTTTATTGGAGACAGGGTTCCTCTGACACCTGTGGCTTTTAGTTGATAATAATATACAGAAAATCTCCAATGAACTGTTCTAATAAATTGTTTTCTTTGTATCTTTTGGAAAATGAATCAGAGTTAATTATTCAAAGTATTTTACCACATTTTTAACCTTGTAAATCTAGATATATTCCTCTGAATCTAATTAAAAAAAATACCAGTCACTTTTGTAGTATTGAATGTAAAGTTCTTCTGATACATAAAATAAGAGAAGAAGATGGTCGGTCATGAGCTTACTGAATCCCAAGATAACAGCTTCCTCATTTCAATGAAGAGCCTTTTGCTTCAGCTATTACTTGTTGTCAGTATATGATCAAATATACTTTATTGGCTGATGTTTAATTCTATTCTCTATAAATTTAGACTAAACAGAATATTATCTGATAATTAAATATTATTGAATACCAAATTATTGGATATTATCAACCATACTGAGATTCACAGCATATCCTAGGTATAATTAAAAGTTATAAATAATGCCTTTGGTATTTGAGTTTTTTAAAAAAACAAGATTCTCAAAGTATAGTGAAAAAAGTGAAGAAAACAACCTTTTCATTCTCTACTACTGATAGTAAAGGGAATGGATCTTTGTGTGTGTGTGTGTTTGTGTGTGTGTGTGTGTGTGTGTGTGTGTGTGTGTGCGCGCGCGCGCGCGCGCCTGCCTGAGCATTTGTATGTGAGCCATTTGTGTGCAGGTACACACAGAGGTCAGATGAGAGAACTGGGTGATGAAACTAGACCTATAGGTGGTTGTGGTTTGCTTAATGTGAATGTTGGGAACTGCACTCAGTACCTTTTCAAGACCAGAACATGTTCTTAACCACTGAGATATTTCTCCAAACCCAAGGGCAGATATCCTGAATATGGATGGTGCTGTCTGTGATCATGAATAGCTTTGAGCATTACTAAAATAAACAAATAAGTTCAAACTGCTTTTAAGTATCCAATAAATATACCTATAAACATCACACAGTTAAAGTATTATTAAAACACTATTGCACTGACTTATAAACTCATATTCAAAAAGATAATAATTGGGTCAAAAATAGTTAGGAATGAGAAGTGATGTGGGTAGGACAAAAGTCCAGGGTGGAAGCCAGAGACTCACTGGAAATTTAAGTGAAAAGATAAAAAATAGGTTGGGATTCAAAAGTCAAAGAGGATAACAGAAATAGCTCAGGTGACTGGGTTGGTTGAATTCTAAATCCTATATCTCTCAGATGGGTAGGATTAAGACTCCGACAATACTGAAGCCCAGAGCTCTCAATACTTAGGTAGCTGCTCCGAACATGCCTGGCTGCAGGAAGGATGAGAAGTCTCAGGAATCTCGTTCTATCTAGACAGTAAGATGTAGGGATTTTCTTTTATGTACAGCAGACCCTACGCAGAAAGAGAAGTGGGGATCTGAATCAAATCCCTTATCTATGAGGTCAGGAATATAGAATTAATCCAAGGAAAACCAGGAAGAAGTAACAGATAAGCCACAAATTCTTATAATAAAATAATATACTATCTTGTAAGATGTGTATTATTAATTTACAGAATAATTGTTTTAGTTATCAGTGTAGATAAAGGAATTTTGCATCAATGCTATTTTTAGTTTTAAGATGTTTCCCTCCATGATATAAATTGTATAATATGAATTTGTTTAATATGAAAGAATTAAAAAGTGGCAAAATCACTTCAGAGATATAACTATCTATTAAATGTCAGAATAATAACTACCTTTAAATAGTTTTGGTCTTTATTCCAACAGTATCATAACTCTTACACATTATAAAAGTAACGGTATGAATGGTTAAAAGTTACATTAATATTTACCTTTAGTGGAAGAGTTATATTTTTCTTGTTCTTCAATGAATTAAATGCACATAATGATGGAAACAAAAGAAAGAAATCAGCAAATTTATAGTTAGACATGGAAATATGAGTTAACAAAATGGCATGAATAATAAAAATGCATAACACATAAGGTGACATGATAAACCATGAGAAAGTTTCACATGTACTGAAATTAATCCAAAAATGAATACAGCACTTCAAAGATTTAAACAAAACAAAAATATCAAGAAATAACTTGTTTGATATTCCCAAGGCAATACTACAATACTTTATCTGGCCTTTTAAGAACTGTACAATTTGGCAACAATTTTAATAAAACATTTTAATTTAAATCCACCACTGTCTCACACTGTAAACATATTAATCTACGTAAAAACTTGCATTGTAAAATTGCCATTTTCTATGACTTCAAATTGCATGTAATTAATCCCATTTTTTTATTGACTAGAAAGTATATAAATTATAGCATGGGAATACGACTGTAGCATTTTCCGTGTGAACAATATATCTCTCAAATGTTGGTAGTGCTCCCTTCTTCTTCAAATTAACTATAGTAAATATCTCAAGATGAAATTATTCACCTTCTAAATATTACATATCCTAGATACTTCATAAGACATTAGATCTATCTCCCTGCTGCTATATTCTTTATTGAAAATAATTGTCTTGTACATCTAAAAGGAGCTGTCAGTATTGCTTCAGGCCTTAAGTAGTACACGCAATGTCAGTATACTGAATGGTCTTTACATGCTTCATTAAGAGGTATCAATAAAGTGTGAAAGTGACCTGATTGTTCAGAAAAGCACACACTTTTATACAATCATGACTGCCTTTATTTTATATAAAATAACACCATATTGTATTTAATACTGACATGTAATCAAAGAAATTTCAAGAAACTCTCTACTTTTAATTTTGACATACTAGCAAGAGTACCCTAAAGTATAGATTATATATTAACCTGCATTATCTCAAAATAAATAATACAATCATCTGCTTTCCCTGTTGTCTACTTTTACATAACTAGACTTCAGGTAGTAAATGGCCCAATATGCCATCTTCTGACAGGGAACATCAAATATTTTTAAAATAGTAAATGAATGTATGTTTTAAAATTATTATCTTTAAAATTAGAAAATCTGTTTAAAGTATAGAAGATACAGTAATTGGAAAAAATTAAGAGAATATATCCAACAAATCAAATTATCTTTGTATACAACCTAAAACAATAGTATAGGCAATCGTGTACTGAAAAAAATAATAAAATTAGTTTATTATTATATCAAGCGATTACATGACTTTCTGGGAAACTAAATCACTCACAGTATTTGTTCTTACCAATTAGCTGTTGATCAACTGAATTACTTTTAAAAACAGTAAGCCAGGCCTTCATAAAAGATTAAATAGGAAAAACCAGAAGTCATGAATAGGAGCTTAAGCAGTCACAAATAAACCAGGGTTGATGCTAATTCCTGTACAAGATAGTACTGCAACCCAACAAACCCATCAAAAAGGAAGAGACTGCGACACCTACATCACTCTAAGAACAGTGAAATTCATCACAAATAAACTGTGCTAAGGCAAAAGGCATTGTCTCGTTCATGAATCAAATTCCTTTCAGAAACGATTACGGATCTGTGTGTTGTATGAATGGTTCAGTACAAAACTACACCCAGAAGATGATGAAAGGGACTCCCATCACTTACCACAGGCCCCAAAGCATGTATTAGTATCATAAAGTAACACCTCAGAATGCTTAGAGTAAGTACCACATAGTGACTGCTCTGCTCTAAAAGCTCTGGGTCACAATGTCTCAGGAACGTTCAACAACCAACTGTGTTTACTAAAGTATTTTTCATAATAAATAGCAAAATAACTCCAACACAATTATTCCCATTCTTCCCATTCTTCCCACCTCAAAACAATCCTTACACATTGATGTTTTCTCTGAAAGACAACTGCAAATATGAATATCATAAACAGTAGGTATGAACAGTGAAATACAAAATTGAGAAGTAAATAAACGGCCCAACACATTACTATAATCCCACTGTGCACCCTCATATGCCATGAAGTGTTTTACTTGCAACTGGAGGAAATGCAAAGAATTTTAGGAACATGTGACTTGCTACGTTTCAGAGTGATCAATAACACTGGGTATGTAGTGAAGCATCCAAATTTATAGTTTGTTCAGTTGTGCAACAAGAGTTCATGAATAAGTTAACACGCCATCATCTAATTGTTAAAAAATTAATATTTTGACAGATGTATTGCTGGTGTAGTTCAAACAATTAAATTTGCCTAATCATCTCAAAATATTCCAGAAAAAAACCCTCTATTAGAAATGTGGACTCTACAATCTATTACTGGTATTTTAGGAAGGAATTTCACCAAGATAGCATTTTCCTACTTGACTAGGTATAGACATGTGTCTCATCCCCGAACACTAAAGCATGGTATAACCAACAAGAAACATGATTTTTAAAAAACCCACAAGTCTGGCTGTTGTAGCTCTTGGTACCTTTGGCAGCATCCACACCGCTTGTTCATACTAACATTCATATTATCAAGTATTCCAAATGGTAAAGTACCCCCCCCCCTTAAATCATTGAAGCAATGAGATCTGTGAGGGAATGTGAATTTTCTAGCAGCAACAACCAACAGTGTGAGAGTATTCAGAAATTTAGTCAGGGATGCAGCTTTTCAGTGGACATTTCACTATGTTCAGAGTTCTTGAGCCACAGCCCTGAACTAGAGAAAAAGTGAACATTTCTTTTAGTCCTTAATAATAAATGTGATACAAAATACTAATGTCATTTACTTACTAAGAAATGGGTCAGGAAAAAATAGTATTTCAGTACAGCATGTCAAACATTTAACTCATGTACTTTAATCTTGGTTTCTATTAAAGCACATCTCCCCTACACACACACACACACACACACACACACACACACACACACACACACACACATTCTATTAGGAACACAAAACAATCCATGTGCTCTTAATATGAGAAACTCAGGCAATGTGGCTCGTGGGAAAATAACAAATATATGTTTTGAGTAATATTTGTCATCAAACTAGTTAAAACTCTAGATATTGGCAATGAAGCTAAAAGAGAAAACACTAATGCATGACCCAATGATCATATTTAATTTTTAAATTTCTCAAAAACAAAGTAAGACCTTCTTTCAGCTCATAAATTAACAGAGAGCACTGTTTTTGAAAATACATATGGCTTAGATTTGTGCTTTTGCAAAACTGTTAAGATCCCTACTCACTCTCTTAAACAGTCATCTAAATTCAGTTGATTGCTCACTCAACAAACGCCACTAATTGTTACAAGGCACAAGAACTGGGGGATAAAAGTACAAGAAATTTAAACTCTTAGGATTCAGAGAGTTGCACATATATGATCTCAACAGCGCAATTTAATTAAAATGGGGTGTTAAGAGGAGAAGGTCCTCAACTCCAGGTGTTTGGACAAAGATGTCGCTTATTTGGATACCTTGTTCTATACTGCCGCTTCGGACCGGCACCTGTGGGAGCTGTCTTCCGCGGCGACTGCCAAAGGATGTGTCAGCTGGAGGTGACTGGGTGGGGCTTCCTTGTCGGTGCGTTCTGTAGGCAAACAGCAAAGGGAGGGTGAAATTCCAGTAAAGAAAAGAAAAATGCCTTTTCCAGTCACTACTAAAATAGTCATAACACAACTAGCTGTGTTGGTAGAAGTGAACTCAGGTACCTTAAATGACACACACAAGAGGAACTCTGCAATAAGAGGTCAGAGTTCAGGCCTCATTCTGCATGGTGAATTCTTGAGTTAAGCAGAATGAGATTCACCCTCTCCTAACTTTCTATGAGGCTATGCTTTCTTAAAGACATTTATTTTTGGTAGCATCATGACAGAAATGACCAAAGCCTCTGGGTGTTAAAGTACAAAAAAAGGAGCTCTGAAGGTATGTCACCAATCAGCTCCCACTTGGCTCCCCCTACACTGGTGCACACTTGAGAGGTGTTCTGAATAATGAGTGCTTGATGCACAGTCTGACTCTAGTTACCAATCGGTTGGGCATTCTTTTAAAATTGAAACAAACAGCAAGCCTTGAAAGGGATTTTAAACAACCCGGGCATATGCTGCAGGGTATTTCAATGGGAGGATGACTACTGGAGATGAGAATTTGGAGAAGCATGCAGGTATACACCATTCTCACCCAGATAAAGCTGACCCCTATCTGCTGGCATTCAAAAACTTTGTAACTAAAGAAATTTTAAACTGCATGGTTTTATGAGTATATATAGAAGGTTACTTTTAGAAATCCTCCTTCATTTTAATAATCAAATACAGACTTAATCCTGAGTCAGTCATAAAACATTTCATGTAATAAAGTAGGTATGATATGCCACACACAGATGAAAGGACAGCACACAGCCAGATTCGGTTTCAATGATAGCTAACCGGCAGGAACTAGAATATGGCCAGCACAGTGAGTAGATGCGAGTGGTAGAGAATATGGGAGAAGGTCAAGGGCCACAAAGCAGGAAGTTAAAAACTATGGTGTCATAATGAGTGAATGCTTCGAGTGCGCAGGAAAGAACAACACCACACCAACACCCGGCAGCGGGACACGAATGCTGGGCTGGACACTGAATAGCAACCTTGTCAGAAGCGGAGAAGGCGGCGCTGACCCTCCGGGGGCAAGGTGGTGCATAGAACACAGGGTTCTGATACTAGAGTGCTCGCTCGACCGGGAGCGAGTGGTATGCTTTCCCCTAATGACCGGTTGATCGGTTGCTCTTGGGATTGCGTATCCCCTTCTAGAAAGGCATGGTGGGAGAACCCTAAAACATTAGTGCCAAAAAAGATCTTCAGTCAGCAGGTTTCATTAACTTAACACCAACACATTTGTCCAAGGAAAACCTGGATACTCTTAAAGTACAAGAGGAGCACTCACCCCACAGTTATTGCGATGAAAATGTCACTGTTAACAATCCACAGGTATGTCACATTATACAGGATCAAGCTAGATTGCCTTCATATACTGAACTCCTTATGAACCCTCCAGAGTCAAAGACATCAGTCTTTCATTAGGTTATTGAACTGTATTTCTAGCGTGTCAATCACGTAGATCAGAAGGGAGGAACACAACAAAGATTTGTTGATTGAATGAGTGTGTGCTGTTACAATGATTTACACCACTGTATTCCTTAAGAATGTGAACTAGTAATGTGTGCATGTTTTTATAATGTTCATAGTTCTATGGTGCAAGAAGAGAGTCTAATGGTAAAGAGAAAGCATTTTCAGTTTAGTCTAAGACTAAGAAAAAAAATTAGAGCTTGAACAGAATTTTATTGACTTATACACTCAATTAAGCACAAGTGGCTAATGTGTGTGTAAAATGGGTTCTCTTAGATATGACAGTATCTGAAATGTATTTGTGAATACACTGGTAGTTATCTTGATATGGTATTCAAAATCATTATGAAGCAATTTTCTGAATTAATTTCTAAGAATTAAAATGGAAACACAGACATGCATGTGTATATCTCTACATATAGATTCATGTGTTTGCTTCTTGTAACAGTTTAGTATTATTTTGCTAAGTGATGTGATTGACGTTACTGTTGTGTATTGACAAGAATATAAAAATACCCCATCCTTACAAATAGCAATAATGAAAAACATGTTTATTGTCTTTAAGTATGAAAACAACACATATCAGTTACCCAAAATGAATTTATGAAGACTTTACCCTATTTTTATTTAGCTTAATATTCCTTCTTTTAAGTGAAATATTTCTCGCAACAAGACTGATCTTTGCTTCAAGCTATGTCTTCCATTTCAGAACAATAAAGAAGAAAAACACCAGTTTTCAGAGAACAAGAGAGGGCAGCTTACATCTATAATAAAGGTGAATTTTATCCTCTTGGGCTGTGGATTAAAGTTTTATTAGATGCTGATTCATGTCCTGAAACCTCACCTGTCACTTCCACTTCCAAGGTATAAAGAAACTGGTAATGTTCTATAAATTCATGGAGTTCATTTGTTCTGAACTGACTTTCACATTAACTGAATGATCTAAAACTGGCCAAGAGTGGAAGAATTTATATGACCATATTATTTGCAACACTAAAGGTTTTGTCTATTCCTCTTTATGAGCCAGCATTAAAAGAATCAAATTGTTCAAAAAATATATTTTTGGTTGTAGCTTAAAAATTAAATTGTACAGTCATCACATTAGTAATAGAGGGTCTCTTGGATACTACAATTCACTAAAATCTTCCTGTATTCCTTGATGAAACTTCTAAGCACCCCAGAAAGACTCAAGTGTGACCTTAGCTAAGAATAATTTTGGTGGACTTTATGTTTTATCTAGTAATATGGAAAAGGTTAAAACAACCATTTTTCAGAAGGATACGAACGGATTCTAGATGGCTATTCTAGTGTTGTGGCTCTATAACATGTTACTTGGAGAACTGTGCTTGACCTGGAGGAAGGCTGACAGACACTGAGGACAGCCACGGTGTTCCAAATCAAACATTTTGCACAAGACCAGATTTGTTTATATTTTTCTTTACCTAAACTGTCCACATGTCTCAATAACAAGACAGTTCTTGCTAAAAGTCAAAAACCAAAAAGGTTCTTGCTACAACTCCATCTATGGAGTGCAAACCAGAGGAGAAACAAAGCTACCTTGACTGAGCAAGAGAGAGATGTGGTCACAAGCTTGAGTTCCAAGAGGGTGAACTTGGAAAGAGATGAGCAATGTGTTGTAGAGTAGAGGTAATATGGTTAAGTATGGTTTGTTTAGGCAAACGAAAAGGAGAACTGGCCAAGAAGTTTCAAGGTACAACGGGGCAGAGTTGAGAGCATCAAGGCTGTTGAGCCTTGATAATTTTTACAAAATGGGGTATACTAAGAAGAAAAGATGTAAAAAGAATGGGAGAGACTTAGAATGATTGTTGGGAAGAAAACCAAATATGAATGGCAGAAAATGGAAGTAAGTTTTAAGAAATAATAATATAAATAATAATAAGATCTTTAATGTCAGCATAGGGACATCTACATTCTAGGCACTGAGTGTGTGCGTCTGTGCATTTATAAGGATTCCTGTGTGTGCATAGCTGTGATATTGTGTGTCACACATATTTTGAATTATAACTACTGCTATTTTATAAGTAAAATATTGAAGTAACTTGCAAAAAGATGAGAGAAGAGTGGTTAAAGACAGGCTCCATACAGGTTTGCCGAGAGCCAACAGGGCCTTATTTTCTGAAGGTTGACAGAGTGTATGCAATTGTGTCTTTACATTTGTGCTGTCTACTTGAATCTGGCATGCTAGAGGGACACAGACATAATAGAGGGACTCATGACATAATTACTGGAACAGGACATGTTATTATACCATGGGACAAAGAAAAAAAGAATTTCTAAAAAAAAATGTACACCTAAAAATTGAGTGATTTAGTATGATTTAAAGGAATTGTGATCTGAGAGTTTGTTATATAAAATAACATTTGATGAGTCTGCTTTGTATCCTCTTTCATGAGTATACACATATATGTATACAGTAGCTCACTGTTGGCAAGTGTGTATCTAAATATTTATCCCTGCGTTTAATCATATCCAAACTTTGTGCAACTTTCTCTACAGTGTAAAGTTGGACATAAACACAGTTCATGTCAAAACCTTAGCTCTTTAGCCAGAAATTTCTATTTTTCCAAACAGTCACACCTGGAGCTTAAAAAAAACCAGGTTTGGGGGCTTTGTTTTTAATGATTTGCTAAAGAGGTGAGAATATATATATAGTATTTAAGTTCCCCGTGGTTTATTCAGTGCTAGTCATTTATAGGCCTGCAAAAGCTCCTTCCCATAGATGGGACACATAAAAAACTGCACCTGTATGTGATTCTAAATTGTACATCAGTAAACATGCAACAGTCAGAACTCAGAATAAGGTATCACAAAATAATGGCACAGGAAGGAGATGCAGAGATGATGGGGGCCGTTCTCAGCTGAACCGGTATAGAGGTGAAAAGAGAGGCTTTATTTAAGAGGAGTTTTCTTTGGCTCCTTTTTTATTTTTTCGTTTTTCGAAACAGGGTTTCTCTGTGTAGTCCTGGCTGTCCTGGAACTCACTCTGTAAACCCGGCTGGCCTCGAACTCAGAAATCTTCCTAACTCTGCCTCCCAAGTTCTGGGAGTAAAGGTGTGCGCCACCACTGCCAGGCTCTTTGACTCCTTGTTTGCTTGTTTTATCATATTGCAACTTGTTTGTTTTTTATTTATCTTATCTAATTTTTCTATTATTCCTTAGAGGCTTGTTGATTTTCTAATGAAAGACAGAAAGGTTAAGGATTCAGATGGGAGATGCCATGGGGAGGAACTAGGAGTTATTGGCAAAGGGACCTTAATCAAAATATATTATATAAAAAACAGTCTAATGTAGTAGATAAAACAAAACAAAAATCCAAGCAAAAACAAATTGGGGGGGGCTTCTAATAGGTCATTGTACATTTCAAAACATTTTCTTATTAGGCTGTTACACCCAATGACAAGTCAAGGATCAGTTTTCAATTTGGGGTACTGCCAAGTGGTAGCATATTTACCTAACAATTGCATGACCTTGGGTTTCATCCCAAGAAGATGGAAGGAAGGAAGGAAGGAGGAAAGAAGGAAGGAGAAAAGAAGGGAAGGGGGGAGTAACTTAGGAAGAAAGAGGGGAAAAGTGGAAAAAAGGAACCAGTGTGCAAAGTCTTCCCATGGTAGATTCATCTTAGTGACAGAGTTGTCCTCGTGTCCACCTCAACTCAGAGCTCCTACAGAAACTACAGTCAATGTTTCCTAGAACCTAAGAGCCAACTGCCATATAACCAACACTCAACAATCTGCTTGAAAATTATTCATGTAGTTTAAAGTCCAGTAAAATCAACCAGGTGCCTTAATTACCAACAAACTAAAGCACATATATAAAAAGCTAGTGTTTTCTGATGAGCCCAGAATAAAGGATGGAAATGCACCAGTGTGACCAGTATGCCTCTACTGCTGGTACCTGGCTGGTAGGGTTCCATGGTTCCACTCTTCCTCACACTCCAATTACTGTAATACTTTGCTTCCTCTCTTCACCTTCTTGAGCTTCCCTGGATGCTTGTTTTTTGTACAGTATGCTCTCTAATGCATCAATACCTCTGTGAATCCTTAGATTTCAGCTGCGTTTCCCTTTGTCCAGTTTAAGCAATCCTTTGGCATCTCTCCTCCTACTCTGTAGACTTCGACGTGGTAACGCCCTTTTGGGAATGCTGACCACTACTTTCTCACTTAGACTAGAACTTCATGTTTATGACCTGACTGAATACTGAACTGCACAGGCTCTGCCTCACTTGAGCCTACTCAAGTATCCCCACTGGAGGGTTTTCATTTATTCTTGGATATTTTAATACATTTGCCAGTTCTCAAAGGGATCTATAGCTCCAAAACTCAAAATCAATTTTTCAGTGCCTTGGTTTAAGGAAGATGACTATTTCATAAACAAACTGAGTGTCTTTGCCATATTAACATGGCATAGTCATGTTAGTCCTCACCTCTCAAAAACATCTCCAGTTTAATTTTTAGCTCCCCTTTCTTTGCATTCTGATTTTCATTCTCCATTCAAAAGTAGGCCCTTAAGCTAAAAATAATTTTTCACCTTTTAGATGTTTTCACATACTTTCCAATTCTCTACATAATCTAGTTTTATCTATTGATTGGCTTCAGTAAGGCTGGTCTGTTAAATATTTTCAAATTCCAGTACTCCCTACTTCATGCCTCTGCTTTTGTTCTACCTGCAATTCGTGGGATATTCAAATACGAATCCACCTATGCTTCCATTCATGCTGTTAAGGATTCTCAGACAAATGAACACATTTCCATTTGTTTCTATTACCACAGCTCTGCTCTCTAGGCTTTTCTGTAGATGTGTCCATATGCTGTGCCCAGAGGCACTCAACAACTTTGAAATAGAACCGCAAATCACCAACCATTCCTTAGATATTTTTACATAAGCACAGCAAATAAGTACATCTATAAAAATCGAGAATTTTTAGGTTATACCTTTGTATAAAATACGACTTTTTAAAAAATACAATACTTTTCAAACATTTAACACACACTCAAATTATTTACACTTTCCCAGTTAGGACTGACTGGAACCATTTAACGTGATTTGAGAAACAAAGCATCAAGTATCTAGCACATGTATGGGAATGAGTATGTGTTTAAGCCTCAGTAGAAATGAGATTGTCCATGGGGAGGAGGGTATGCTAGCTTGTTTATTAACACAAGAGCAGACTACACAAAGACACTATTTCATGCCATCCATGACTTTTCTCACACGGTAGCTGACTCATTTTCACGACACTTCAAGCATCACAATTTGAGTCTGTGAGCTGGACTGCTAAAGGAGAGGCAGGGCAACACCCGAGTCTACGTCAGAGAAGATGGCAGCACTGCACAACATCAAGCCTACCTGTCTGCATCAGAGGCTGTGCCTTTCCTAGACTGTTTTTGGATGCTAGATCTTTCAGACTTTCTGGAGTGCCTGTGGGGATGAAATGTTAAAGAAATACAAAATAGATGATGAATAAAGCTACATTCACATCAAACAACGAAAAAAAGAAAA
The DNA here is from genome assembly GCF_000001635.26 of Mus musculus. Taxonomy (NCBI): domain Eukaryota; kingdom Metazoa; phylum Chordata; class Mammalia; order Rodentia; family Muridae; genus Mus; species Mus musculus. The sequence continues at coordinate 22,404,597 of NC_000067.6, forward strand.
AAAAAGAAAGAAACAGACATGAACAATGGCAGCTAGTTTACCCAAATGGTTTTGTCAGTCAATACTTTCACAATTTAAAAAATATACATATACAGAAATGAAAATGAATGCTGGATGGAAGATATGATGGCTTAGAGGAGATGGGAGATGCTGACATGGCGTTAGCTTAAACATGGACATCCATAGCAGTGATCTGGCTTGGGCCCTTACTCAGTAACCTTACTTGCCAATGAATTAAAAGAACAAATGAACGAACGCTAGGATGAGCAGTGGTGCAGTGGTAATGGCTTAGGTGCTGAAGGACCACACAGGGCTTAATTGACAATTCATGTTGCATTTGAAACTCTGTGCTCGAGAATAGTTTTGTTTTCTATCACATACATATGAAGTGGTGGGGGGCGGGGGAGAAAGATGTTGACAGAAGTAAAAATATTTAAGCCAAACATGAGAATTATCTTTTAATGGCTAGTACATATGCCTAGGTAAGTAGGGAGAACTTCAAAAGCTAACCGCACCTGATATAACAGAGAATAAAACCTGTAATTTTACTTTCAAAAAGTACATATAACACTGAACACCGGGAAATAAGATGTCATTTCTTCCTAAAATCAATATACATAGTTTAAGTGAAAGAATGTGAGAGAGATAATATTTAATGTACCTTACACATACTTATTTAGCCTAAAATGTATGAAATATTATGTGAAAATTACTATTACATGTATGTATTTATAATGTTTATGGGTATATAAATTTGAGACAGCTATGAATATAAGATATATAATGTAAGTTGTGTATATACATATAAGATACACATATATCTAAATGGTTATTACAGTTGTGAATAAGTCAAGTATCATTTCACACAGTTACTCATAGTGGGGCAGGTTTGAAACAAATAATATAAAGTGTCACGGCTTCCCAATACATACTTTTCAAAAATCATAAGTGTTTTTGTGTTATTGTTCAGTCCTTACAATTTATGCCTATTATATTGTTCATAGCCCTCTCTTTGTTGAGGTATGTATCTGTTCTTACTTAGAACTGCAGGCATCCTGGTTAAGTGGCTCTTGGACACGAGACACACGCTTTCCCAAGTGTGCACTCTCCAAGTGTGCACTCTTCCACTTCTACCAGCTCACACCATTTTGCTTCTTTAATACAGGTGTGAGTTCCTAAGCTAGAAGAATATACAACGCATGCCTAAGTCTATGGCAAATAGTTATCATGGCAGCTAGGAACTAATGCTTGCTTCTGAAATAGAGAAAATCCTAGAAACCACAGCATAGAAGGAAGTGAGGGGTGAAGAAGGGAGAAGCTGGGTAAAAAGATGGAAGGCAGGAAATCAAAATAACAGTTATGTGCAACTTATGGACGGTTAGTGTGTGGTCCTAACAGTAGTCAGGACAACTGCCCAAGGGCCAGAATACTGTTTCTCCTCTTCTAGGGAAGGAAAGATGAGAAGTGAGTTTCATCAGTTATTTTTTGTTTGTTTGTTTGTTTGATTATTTGCTCATCCTATTTTAACCCCCCTGACATACTTGTTCAGTATCTTTATGTGGGAGGTAACCTCTGTGTATGTCTGGAATATGTCTATGAGTCAGTTACATAAAAGTCTCCACCTTTACTAGTGAAAAGTGACAATTAAACAGCAAAAATTATCTGTTGCAGCTACATTGCATAGCATGGGGCAAGATGATAAAAGCCAACAAAGGGAAGTTGAACGGCTGAAGACGAGTGTAAACTTGAAGAGACTGAGGATTAGAAGCAAGGATGAATTCTATCTGTATTTAGGTTATTCAGAAAAGGACAACTGTGATGGTGACATTTTACCAACACATAAAGTGGCGTGCGTGCATGTGTGCACATGAGTGTGCGTCTTATGTGAAAGTTGTTATGGCTTAAGGAAAGTATAAACCTGGTTACCTCAAGAATGAGAAAATCAGCCATCATATTAGGTTGATTATCATTAAAAGTGATTTGTAAGATGAGAAGACAGGATAAAGGTGGAGGGCATAGTAAAATAGGTCCACACATCTTCCTTTTTTGGTTTTAATTTTTTTGTTAAGATTTCTTTTTCTCTTTAAAGTACATTATAAATTTTGTGAAAGATTCTTCTAATGACACCTACTAGGATGTGTGTTTATAATTCTTGCAAATACCTGAGATATACTCAAATAAAGCAAAAATGATACTTATTTAATTGCCAAAACTCAATGAACAGCAGGAACAGAAATGAATGCCCTAATGATTTTTCTCTTCTAGATCTATATTCAAAGCTATGGATACATTGTATATTTAAATTACATCTGTCTTTGATATAAGTAGAGGATTAATACAGGTAAAGCAGAAAGCTTAGAATAACCTATCTATATTCATATAGTATGCATTCAAAATTACTGATCAGCTGATCAAAAATTAGGTCACAGGGAAAAATACTTCATGATGTACATCAATCACCTTAAGGTTCTACTGTCAGGATCCAGGTCCAGTTGGGTTACCACTGTAACATTACTCATTCAAAATGTGTTTAGTTCTGTTGAACATTTTGTTTAAAAACTGTTGCCACCATGACAACTTTTAAAATGATTAATTACAGCAAAAATATGGGGTCAGAATCAGGCGGTCAATGGAGTTTTGTAGAAGGGTAAAGTTTAATCAATGATGTTACTAGGTTATACTTTGATAGCTCAACTAGCTTATATCTTAACAAGAGTGGAGACAGATGATAATATACAGTACCTAAGATCTAGATGAGAGACAGGAGAACTTCACAATAGAAATAATGTTGAGAGGACCACTATGATAACCTTACAGAGTATCACATGGTACTCATAGCATACACATGATACTTATGCCTTCAAATATTAATTAAATTATATATATTTTTTATTTTAGTGGAATCTGCAGTCAAAATTTACACTGAGAGAAAAAGGAATACTAAGAATATGATCTTTTCTCTTACATCAAATACATATAAAATGTGATTGTATTATTTTCTGGACTTCAGTAAAACAGAAAATTCCACAAATCAAGCCTGGCTTCTGCTTTATTAACGCTTCATGCAGAAGGAAGCGTCAGTTATCTTACAGCGCCAGCTTATGCTCTACCATAAAGGGGCAACGTGGCTCAGTCTCCTTCTCAGAGTCATGCAGAACCCGAGAGCTCAGCTATTCCCTTGATAACTAGCTAAGTCTGCAAACAGAAACAATGCTAGAGAATTCTATGACACTTAGCCCACATTCCACAGTCCATAAGTATCTGCCACAAGTCTCATGTTCTCATGCTTTTTGGTCTACAAAAGTTCCAGGGATCTTTACCAGTATTTTATTGTTCCTACTGTCTCTATGGCTCAAAAATGAAAATATTTAAAGTGCATGTTTTCCTACAAAATTGACTCTTACTATTAATCAGGAATATAAAAATCCTGTAATCATATGGTAGATATCAAGTTACGTATGCGCTTTGAAGCATAGCTAAATGTAAAATGCATGATTTTTTTATTATTTAATTGAAGCAAATGCTGTAACTAGAAAACGGGGGGCTATCTGTAATCAAACTTGTGTTCTTTAAATCCCATTTAAATATTATTTTTATTTATATTAATTTTAGCTATGCATCTTAATGAACAATCAAAGCAGGAAATAATTCCCTGACAAGATATGTAAGCAAAGACATCACAAAACTATTATATGTATCTCTCTCTCTCTCTCTCTAGTTCCCTTAAGTATACAACTGAATGGTTACACTTGTAACATTAGTTAATAATAATATTTGCTAGTAATTTGACATGATATAGTAAGTTTTAGTTGGGGGAAGGTAAAACAAGTCTTTTGAGTATTTTCATTTCATAGAATAGTGACGGCTTAAGCATGAATCTCTGTGTGCTCAGGATGGTTATTTTGTCTGTGGCTTTGTATGGCTGTGTTGTGTTAAAGGGGAAGACGTCTCTACCGTTTTACTTCTTTACAAGATATAATAAATTCATGAGAAATTAACAATGGACACACATGCACATAGCTTAGATCCATTCACCTTGCACAGTGCTGATTTCGTGTGTGTGACTGTAATCTGGGCACAAAGTATCTGAGTGTGTTATTCATCCAGCTACCTTTTAGTTTGACACAGCCGACTAGACTGAGACTGAATGACAGCACATTTCATTGCTAAGTGGTTGGACCCTAACTCTGCCTGTACATGGCAAGTGGTAAGTGTTATGTGAATCAAAATGGTGATGATTTATCGATTCTATCAAAATAGTCAACAGAGGAAGATAACTTTAAATCAAAATGAATCACTTGATATATTCGCTCAAATCATCCTGTGGGCAAGTGAAAGCTGTGGGAAAAGAAGAAAATCTGGGCATTTGTAAAATAAGCAGGGGCTACCCCAGGTCACAACTCAACTGAGAGCAAGCCCAGTGCATACAGGATTACTTGAATAGAGTTAAGAAAATAGGGATTTTTAGGCTGGTGAGATGGCTCAGCGGTTAAGAGCACTGACTGCTCTTCCAGAGGTCCTGAGTTCAAATCCCAGCAACCACATGGTGGCTCACAACCATCCGCAATGAGATCTGACGCCCTCTTCTGGTGTGTCTGAGGACAGCCACAGTGTACTTACATATAACAATAAATAAATCTTTAAAAAAAGAAAATAAGGATTTTTATCAAATGATTTCAGAAAATTCAAAGTAATAGGCACACCAAGGTAAAAATATTCCAGTACAAATAGGAAGTAGTAACTTTGTACCTTAAAATAACATTTTCTTCAGTACAGGATTTATCATAAAAATGAAAAGATGAGCTAGATCCTCATGTTTGGCATTATCAAATCATAGTTAATAAATAACTAAGCTATGACAATCAAACCCAGAGTCTGAATACCTTGGGACTTTTAAAATGCCTTTTTTCCAAGTAGCTATTCACTTATTTGCACAGTTTTGCTGCTTTTAGATGCAAGATGTACTATGTTTTATAGAATTATCAGCTTAAAATTTTACAAAATTATTTCATGTATTTTAAATATTTAATGTTAAATTATATTCAATATAAATATTTAAGTTTGTATATTAAAATAACAGTGGGGACAACTACTCTCTCATTTGAATAATGTTTAAATGAGATTTTTAATAAAACTCCTAAGATATTTTTGCAGTTTTAAAGTCAGAAATATTCCCTAAGGGTCAAAACTAGCTAGATTTGTTTTGGTTTTTGGTTTTTGGGTTTTTTTGTTTTTGTTTTTTTGTTTTGTTTTGTTTTTTGGTTTTTTGGTTTTTTTTAGAATTTCATTTTTAAGTATCTTACAAGTTCTAGAAGAAATGTTAGACCTAGATAAACATGCTTCCATGCTTCCATGTTGAATCTGAATACATGTATGGTACTGCCTGAAAAGCCATGAAGAATGTCAGCTGTTGACACTGAATTAGACAGACATGGTTCATTAGAAGTTATATGCATATATGTTCATACACAGGTGTCTATGTACACATTGTGCTGTGGGAAATAAAAAGGCAAAGACATGCCTTATGGCCATTATAAGGCATCTACTGCTGACTGTATAATTCATTACTGAATTCAGGGTATTTACGGCTGCCAGTGTTAAAGTTCATCTATCTTCATGGCCACATTATTTATTTAATTCAAATCTAATGTTACACTCTGGTACGAACTTCAAAATGATTGTTAATGTGGGGCAGCTTATGTGACGCCCCTGTGAGGTGCAGGTGCTAATTAAGCTTGGTCAGGATGTCGACATAAATGCTGACACAGCGCTAGGTGAGAGTAATTCCTCTCTCATTTTCATGGGCACAAATTATTATTCCAGTGAATAAAAGTTTATTATAAACCGCTTTCTATTTTTTCATAGCAATAAATAAGAATTTTGCCACATTAAATGCATTTCTTAAGGTTACATATAGGCTCTATTCACGAATACATCATTACAGTGAAGCAAAATCCAGGTTCAAATTTTGTAAGTTCATTTCTGTTCCAAACATCTATTTTGCAGTTACCTACACAGAAATTAGAGTCTATATAATTGATTCATATGCTGTTAATTGAAAGTAATGGAATTATGTGCATGCTGAGGTCAGCTGTTATTTTCCTGTACTTCACTTAATAAACACCAACTCAAGCACATTTATATTCATCATCATTTGAGTAATGCCCAATCATTACTTTAGATTAAATCACAGTTGTTTTGGGATACATCCAGAGAGTTGTCTTCTAAATGGAAATTTCCAATTACATCACGGCCAGCAACTTGTCTGACTTAATCACTGTCCATCAGACGACAGTGTGCTTGCAGGCACCGAAGCTCTTGAATGAGTGAAGAGCAATGCAGATCTATGACTCTCAAGTCACATCTAAAATCCTGTTATACTTTTATTTTAAATGTCTTTGCTCACATGTAGACTGGAAAATTTGTCAATTCTTCTAGTTCCATAAACTCAACCCATGTAACAGTAGCGTAGGGAATAATTTTTCATTCTAAATATGTAAATTCAAATCATATTAGGAGGTAAATGTTTTAGGGCTCAACATGAGAAAACGAAATGGACCTTTTATAAAATGCCAGTTTACATGCTTTCTCATCACTATTCAATGATATGATTTTGTTCTATGCAATTTAGAGATTCTACTTAACAAAGTGTGCAGATAACCTGATTTTACACGTATCCAGAAAGTAGGCATTACCACTTTGATAAGGCTAAAATTACTAAGTGACATACAAATGAAACTGATGAAAAAGAATATATATATTCTATATATATCACTGTCTTTTGCCTGCTGTATTTCAGAGACTGTATTATTTCATGTCTAATAAATATTACACACGTGTTCCCTGAATTTCAGCTAAAGCGAAATGTTTATTCACCCCAAAACTTCTGTGATCATTCATTAAAAATACCTAATATTGAAACTATATGTATATATATTTATCTTTAAACATCACAAAACAGGAGAATGGCAAACTGAGAGCAGTGACAATGGAAGGCACACACAGTGACACTTTGCAGGTCAGCATGGAGTGGATTCAATGCAGACATGCTTTGCTTTAAAAATGTACCTTGCTAACTGACCCTATCTCTTGACAATAATTTAAACACAATACATAACATACAAGAACCAGATGTCCTACTTCACACCAGGCTTGAAATACAACCCAAATTTTACAATTCGTTCTCAGCAAATTTATACAGTAACGAGGCAAAAGAGCTGAGATTATATGATCAAACAATATGTTCCATGGCGTATTTTTTTTAATATAGCCTGTTACACCTAAAATTTTCTATTTATCCCAATGCACACAAAAGTGATCCATAAATGTTTCTAAAAATTAAAAAAAAAAAAACCCTGGAAACAGAGACACATCAAAAACATGCTCCTTCACTGGATACTGACTCTATATTTCAAATAAGCCATTTCCTATGCCTTTTTCATTTCCATATATGTTTTGAGGTGCTCTCTCAGACTCGTGTGCAATTGCTGGAGGGATCCCATGTCTGGCTCTGGCTCTCAAATGGAAGCGTGTCACCACCAACACCCCCTCAGTTACTTCATTCTCTAGCTCTGAGCCTCTAAAGCCACTTGTCTGTGAGGAGGTGACTTGTACCTGTCATTCTCCGGAGACGCATGCTGGATTTGAATCCTGGGGCTAGCAGGTCGCCTCCTAGCTAGGGAGGGGGACCATCTACCCCTGTTTGCCCAGTGAACAAGACAGGAAAAAAACAGGACATTTAGTAACTCTTAAAATAAAATAATATATGGAACAGAAGGACTGGAATAATGCCCCCGAAAGTCAAGTATTTGTTCTATAATATAATCGTAGATAAATTTAGATGGATGTGATAATAATATGTTCATTGAGTGTTTCATTTTCAGAAACATGCCTATGTACCTACATACCTATATAAACATAAACCTGAATGTGGTTTGATCGGGAAAGGTGCACATTTAAGGACAACTCTTATATGACTCAGTGTAGAAACAAGGACATGAAAAAATAATTCATAACATGGCTGCCAGTGATATCTTAACAAGTTTTCTTGCAGAAAACCAAAGCCCAATTACTGACAAATTAAAGCAGGAAAGAAAGATAAAAGAAATCAGAAAGAAAATTAAAAAGTCTGCTAATCTATAATCACAAACTTGTCTCCCAGTTCATTGCACACTTTGCCTTCTATTTCAGGATCTGTTTTCTGAATAATACTTGAACAAAAGCTTTGTTACTGCTAAACCATTTAAGGATTCATATTGTGTATATCAACAATCATTTTTAAAAATCTGTTTGAATAATTAAAAGAAATCAAGCAGCTCGATAAGGTTCAGCCTTAGACATTTCATAAACTAAGTCTGATCTCAATATTATAACTAGGACATTTGTCTAGATATCCACTTTCTCACACACATTAAGGGACAAATTTGAAAGACTTTATAAGTATGGAATTAACATGAAGGTAGCAGTTTAATTTTAAAAAAAAAACTCAATTCTTGTCATTAAACTTGCCCTTTTGATTTATTTGATAATTTGAACACAAGAAGCAAAGCTGTCAGTGTGTAACTGGGATATATGAGGTCTGCAGACAGTGGGTGCAAAAAACTTCAGAGAAGCCTTCTTTCATAATACTTTGGCAGATTCAGCATTATTCAATTGTTCTATGCAGACATAAAATAATAGAATGTGAATTGAAAAAAAAACAATGTGTCATTTACTCTTAAGCATGAAAAGTGATTATTATATATAATACTCTGAGCTAGTTCTTATTATATAATCATTTTGTTGTTGAAATAACTGGTCAGTTCGGTCTGAATTTATGTGTTTAACCTGTTTAACTATAAAATCTAATTAGAAATTCTGTAAATGCCAGAAGATGTCCAGTTTATTTTTGTTCAGTGTCTCTGCTAGACAAATCCTTTGATACTTTAACTTACACAGGAATCTTTGGAGACTGGGTTTGGATCTATGTACTTGCACACACTTATCTTGCCTGGTATGACATGGAAACTATCCACTTGCCTATGATGTATGCAACCTTTAGAGCAAGCTCACCTTCAGACTATCCCCTGTTGTTTGGAATTTCCAAGTAATGGAAATTTACCCTTCCAGAGGTAGAAGAGTTACATTTATAGATACCAAGTATCCCAGGCAGAGTATGGCATATAGACTTTTTATTTATTTTTAATTCTTTGGACAGCAGAGAAATGTTTGAATTTAGTTCAATTTAATAAAAAGGAAGTTACATCATATATTACCAAGATTCCTATTTTAATCATGAATGCTTAACTCAGTCTTCGATCAGCTCAGCCACTCTGTGTAGTGGTATCACATTTAGGTCGGAAGAAATTTGGAGAGCCATACCTAACTTGCAGTCTCTATGTAAACCTTTGTAATACATATAAAATAAAGGAATTAAATTACACATACTTGTTGAATGATACTACCTTAAACTCATGTGCTGCTGTGGATTTAAAAATTGAAGATTTGTATTTTCTAAAAGTCTCTAAGGAACCTTCAGAAGATACAGCACATAATTAATCAAAAGTCTAAAATCATGGACGTTGTGAGTCCAGGGTCAAGGACACCCACATTTCAGGTCTGAATCTTTTTTTTTTCAGTTATTTTATATTAATCCACTTTCTTCAAATATATAACTGACCTACAAATATCCCATTACTCAAAGTATGCATTTCAAGGAGTATTAAAACACATGTGAAAAAGTTCTTGGTCTCCAGAGCCTAACTTGTAGCCTGCTATAGTTGACTCAACAAAAAATGCGAGCTACTGAACAATATGATTATGTATATCCTCATACTGTTACCTAGAATAAAAGTTCAAGACAGAGGCATGTTCAAGTGTTGCAGTAACTGACTCTGCTCTGTGTGTGTATGGGGGGGGGGGGGGAGGAGGGCAAAACTGTCAGCCGAGTCCGGGTGTGTGTGTATCTGAAATGGTCCTTTCAACTTACTGGCTTTGCTCTGTAGATCTACTAAACTAAGCTATTAAGAAAAAAAATCAAACAAACAGACACACGCCTATTCCTATGGTATTTCCACATACATATAGTTGTGATAAAGCATCTGATGTTGGTGTGTAAACATAAAAATAGGATTAATAGCTTTGTCTGGTGTAATCATTCTAGGTTGGTCGGATTCCGAATGACTTTGCTTCTGGAGGCAGAATTCCAGTCCTTGTGTTTCTTTAGACACAAAAGGAAAGGTGGAATGTGAAGAAAAATGGTGTAACAGTGACACATGCAGTGGAAAGCTGTGATGGAGAAAGGTATACATTTACCACGAACAACTGTGAATGCAAGCTTTCAAGAGGCAGTTTTGAACAAGTCCTTAGCATAACACATGTACTGCTTAAGTCTCAAAGTCCTTCTCAATATGCTGATATGTACACTCATCACAAAAATTGTGCTTCTCCCCAAATTATTCTGAATACGGTAAGAGCAGTACTAACTTATACCCATATCCTAACCCCCAAATAAGTATTATGTTCTAATATTATATATCTGTAGGTTTTAAGTATACTATCATATTTATATACTTTCTAAATGGGTGCATCTGTTTGTCTCTCTACTATTGAAGACAATAATATCTTTTTCATCTTGTCTCTATTCACATGTATTTTGAAATATATTTCAACTTGTAATTTCGAATCATAGGCTAATAGAGCTGGCAATTTCAGATGCCAAATATCAAACTGAACAAAACAAACTTATTCTTGGTTTCACTTTTAAATCAGTTAACTTAGATTAGCTTTATAGTTTTATACTTACTGGTACATTTTACAAGTGTTCTAAACTAATAATGGTTGGAGAGTCTATTTTTAAATAAATCTTTTATATTACATTTACAGTACACTAAAAGCCAGGATTCCTATTTTCTAATATTTTATAATAGCACTAAGGTAAATTAACAGAATTAATTAGTAGTATAAGGTCTTGGACTTTGTAGTCAAGTGTACTCAACTCCTAGGTATTCTCTATTATTTACTATTGATCTAGAAGTCAGTAAGTACAGAAGGTTCTAGGCTTCATGGCCAGGTTACAAACAATAAGTGCCATATGCATACATGGAATAATACTGCATAAGGGGATTCCTTAATGAGATATAAAAGAATTAGACTTCTACAAAAATTAAATTGTTGTTAAGGTACTTTTTTTTCTAGCAGCAATATATAAAGAACAAATGTGTGTGGCTTAGTGTATAAATAGCACACACACCTGTATGTATACATCACTTACACAGGTGCATAACTCTAAGCAGAACATGAAAAATTCATTAATAATCAATAAGAAAAATTATATAGAGATGAAAATCATTTATACCATAAATGGCATGTTAAAATAGAAGCCACAGCCAAATGGACCATTCAAGTATGTATTTTCATTATGTAAAACCTTCTCAAATTATTTATCCGAATCTTGATTTACATACCTTAAGGTTCTTTTTTTTTTTTAAATTACTACATATATTTCGCTACAAAACAAATTTTATGATGGTTTAGTTCATGTCAATTTATAGTGCTTGACTTTTTGGTAGATATGTCCTTCTCGTTGGGACTCATTCAAGTGTGCCCTCACTTCCAAGTTAAAGAATCAGCCACCAAGGACTTTCTCATTTCTTAATTCTTTCCTAACCAAGCTGGCTTCAAAAAGCAAACTAGCCATGAAACAACCTTTGAAATTTGCCGAGGTGCGGGCCTCATCTTGTAATGGAAGCATCCTGTGCCTCTGGGAGTGGGTGAATCTCTAGCTGCTCTGCTAGCAAACTAAACCCTATGGCCACAGACTGCAAAATCACGTGTTGCTTCTATGGCAGCAGTGTAGATCACCCACGTTTCTCCCTTTGTAGGTCTAACTCACAATAGGAACCACATTTAGTGATGTAAGAGTAGAGTATAAAGAATATTACCTCAATTAAACATGAATTAAAGAGAATAATGCTATCTACAGATTGAATAAAATAAATATATCATGTGCTCTTTGCTCCCTGAGGTTTATAACACTGTGAAAGCATGCAGCTCTAGATAAAGAGTGTAGTGGCTTAATTGGAACAGGATATACAGATTTAGACTTAGTTGTGCTTTTTTTGTTTGTTTTGCTTTGTTTGGGGGTTTATTTCTCCCTTTCTTCCTTACTTCCTCATGCCTTTCTTTCCTTCGATTCTTTTGAGAGCGGGTCCTACTATGAATCCCTGGCTGGCCTGGACCTTACTATATAGACAAGGTTGACCTCAAATTCAGACATCTGCCTGCCTCTGTCTCCCAAGTGTTGTGATTAAAGTCTAGACCACCACATATGGCCAGTTAGTTTTTCAAGAAAAATTCATCAGTCTAGGTGGGTCCAGAAAAGGATCAACAGCTATGAATTAGTCATAGGTTCTTACTGACCAAAACTTTTAAAGGATGAAATAATTCTTGTTTATTTCTTATTTTTTATTTTTATTGGTTATTTTATTTACATTTCAAATGTTATCCCTCTTCACAGTTTCCCCTCCACAAGCCCCCTATCCTTCCCCCATCCCCCTGCCTCTATGAGGGCGTTCCCCCCACTTTCCACCCACTCCTGCCTCACTGCACTGGCATTCCCCTACACTGGGGCATTGAGCCTCCACAGGATGCCAGATAAGGCAGTCCTCTGCTACATATCCAGCTAGAGTCCTGGGTCCTCCCATGTGCACTCTTTGGTTGGTGGTTTAGTCCCTGGGAGCTCTGAAGGGGGGTGTCTAGTTGGTTGATATTGTTATTCTTCCTATAGGGTTGCAAACCACTTCAGCTCCTACAGTGCTTGCTCTAACTTCTCCATTGGGGTCCCCACACTCAGTCAGATGTTTGGCTGCATACATCCGCATCTGTATTGGTCAGGCCCTAGCAGAGCCTCTCAGGGTACAGCTATACCAGGCTCCTGTCAGCGAGCACTTCTTGGCATCAGCAATAGTGTATGGGTTTGGTGTCTACAGATGGGATGGATCCCTAAGTGGGGCAGTCTCTGGATGGCTCTTTCTTCAGACTCTGTTCCACTCTTTGCCCCTGCATTTTCATTTGACAGGAGGAATTCTGGATTAATATTTTTGAGGTGGGTGGGTGGTCCCATCCCTCATCCAGGGGCCATGCCTATCCACTGGTTCTTTCTCCCTTACAGGTTCTCTCTCCCCTTTGTTGGGTATTTCGGCTAGTTGACAACAAAGCCAAAAGTTTATCTTCATCTTAATGGAAGATTTGCAAGGTAAGACATAATACAGATTACTACTAAACCTATTGGGGAATTAATGGGGAGAGGAAGGACAGAGAAGGAATTGTGTTCAGGTGAAGAGTTCAAGTTGGCGAAATCAGTAGTGTTTACCAACTCACTGAATTAGGAACTGGATAATATTTGCAAATTACATATAGCTAATTAAAATCCTGGTGTGCTGTTCTTCTTTAGGTCTGTCTTGAGAGGCAGGCCCCTTTTCTGTCTCAAATTGGTCTTAAACTGGCTGTCTAGGCTAGGCTGGCTTCAACTCATCATCCACCATCTCCGTCCATGAAGATCTTGCTCAACCATGCCTGTACCACTTCACCTAGCTAGCTGTTGTCATAGTCATCGAATGTGAAGAACACTTAAGCAGAGGAACTATGCAGTGTCCAGGACTCAGGGTGAAATAATGCAGGCTAGCTGGACATTTACAATGTACTGAGCGTACGGACACCATTTAGAAATTTGAGTTCAGTTCTTGGGAAAGGCAATCTGTCCTGGCTAAGCAGAGGGGAGGGCATCTTCACAGGCAGCAGAGTCTTTGAAGTGAGCAAAATTTAAGAGACAACATGAGTAGGCAAAAAGGGAGGGGCATGGAGGAGATTTTCTGTTAACGAATAAGAAAGGCAAGGAAACCTTCAGAAGGGACTGTGTATAACAGCCATTTAAAAGAAGCTATTTCGGGAGCAGAGATCCAAGTGACTGGATAGCAGGTTTAACAGCAAAAGAGCCAACATATCCCATGAAGGGACCTTGGCCACAGCAATTACACAAGGCGTGGGGTTATGCTTTAAAAATGCAAGCAGGAAGTAGAGAACATTTTCATGAACCTGCACACGCTCCCATCTCTCTGAGCACCCTTGTCTCTGAGTATTTAAGACTGTGGTTTATTTCCATACCCGGTAAAGAAAAAGTGAAGAGCCATTAGGGAAGAAGGCAAAATGGGCTTTATCTGACAGACAATTATTTCTTATAAGCAAACCCCAAATTGCATTAGTAGGCGTTAGTAGGGATAATTCACTAACTATGGCCATCTTGCAACATATTTTTTTAATCTTTATTTCTGGAATCAAGACTATGTAAAATGAAGAAGCGTCTAACCTCAAAGAACTCCCTTTCCAAACAGCATTCCTATATACAGGACTCAGAGGGACCCAAAATGCCTGCAAGCCTTGCACAAAATGCCTAAGAAAAAGACCACACTGCTTATCATTTAAAAGACTAATGAAGTTGGCTGTGAGATATGGGTGATATTTTGACAATAGCATCCTGTGTTAACATCAATCCTAATATGTTTTAAAATTAGGAAGAGTGCATAAGGAAATAGTAGTCAGTGGCAAAACAAACCTTAAGTCAGAGCAAAATGAATCACTTAACTCTTAGACTGTACAGCAGCATTTGAGGAGGCTGTGGAAATAATAGTAGTATCTTAAGAAAATGAAATTGAATTTTAAGAATATGTTTGGCCATTCTTCATCTCTCTCTCTCTGTTTCTCTCTCTCTCTCTTTCTGTGTGTGTGTGTGTGTGTGTGTGTGTGTGTGAAAGAGAGAGAGACAGACAGACAGAAAGACAGACATAGAGACAGAGACACAAAGAGAGATAGACAGAGACAGAGAGAGAGAAACCAAGAGTTTCTACAAGTTTATAGGATGCAACTGTTTCAAAATGTCTCATAGACTACACAAAGGGGTCATGTCTTTGAAACTATAGGAACCTACAACTTTTAGATTGTATGATTCCTTGGCAAAAGAAAAAAATGATCTTACTTTCTTAGCAATGAAATGACCTCCTTAAGTTGAGAACCACTGATGATATCATGCTTCCCCCAGGTTTAATGAATCTTTTCTTTCTATTCAACATATAGAAGTATAGGGTTTCCACCCACTTTTTGTCTTACATGATTAGCCTTTCTGTATATAAACTGTATATATGATCATCATTCTTGTATATAGATATCTATCTATATCTATACCTATATCTATATCTATCATCTATATCTATATGTATATCTATATTTACATCTTAGCCTGCTTGCATATAGGTTGTATATGATTAGCCTTCTTGTATATAGATTGGCCTACTTTAATAGAATGTTTTGAGAGATTTAAAATAAACTTGTGAACACTGTGGCTTCGGTGTTACGGGGGCACATATGTGAGACTTGTGCTATTTGAATAAAGCAGCCAGAAGAATGTGAAAATTCAAATTATGGTGTGTTATAAATAAAATATTTGTGGCTAACCATGCAAAGGGGAGTACAAGCCATCTCGTTCCCAACTGTTACTGACATGTCATGATGATATCTAATGCTAGGTTGACCTTTGCTTGACTTTCTAGCATGGCTACTGAGAAAGCTAAAACCACACACATGGCTTCAACTGTATTTTTATCAGGGAGTGCTCATTTAAATATTTAAAATTTTCAGGATACTGTTACAGTCAGGAAATTTCAGCCCTGATAATTCTACCCTTGTTTTAATATATATCACAAACAAAATATAGTAATATGAAAAATGTTAAAGTTTATTGATCTTTCTAATTACTTGAGGAATAGGATGGTAAATGACAAAATGAAACCATAAGATTATTTCAGAACCGGTTTCAGCATAATATACAGTTGTTTTCACTGAACGTGCTAAACTAATGCAAGCAGTACAATATAAAGAAATTTCGTTTTCCAATAGTAAATTTTACACTGATTTATAATTTTAAAAAGGTTTGTAGAATAATCTTTTGAAGATCCACTGTTTATTTCCAAGAAATAAACACCCTTTAGGCTACAAAGAGTACTAGCTTAAACACTTCTTGAAAGGGTTATATTAATACACCCAAATATCTTTCTTCAGCGTTTGCAGAAATCGCTTATAATTTCCTTTGAATGGCGCCTAACTTTAGAAAGGCAGCAATTATAACCAAGACTGTCAGTCACAACTAGGTTTACAAGACTAGAAAGTTCTATAATAAGGAAACAATCGTTCCATTTTCTTACAATTAGAAGAAAATATGATACACTTTTGCTGACTGTATCTACATCGAAATTAGTACATATTAATTAATTATATGCAGCTTTAACAAAAGTTATCTATGTATATACTTGTTCTAGGTATTTATTTTTTGGAAAGTCTCAGGAAATTTTTTTGATTTTTTTTTTTTTACAAACTATAATTTAACATAGTTTACATAAAGAGTAGGGTAATGTAAAAAGTGAAAAGATAAATGCTTTATTTCAACAGATTTTTTGTTTTTTGGTTTTTGGTTTTTGGTTTTTGGTTTTTCGAGATAGGGTTTCTTTGTATAGTTCTGGCTGTCCTGGAACTCATTTTGTAGACCAGGCTGGCCTCGAACTCAGAAATCTGCCAGCCTCTGCCTCCCAAGTGTTGGGATTAAAGGCGTGCGCCACCACGCCCAGCTTATTTCAACAGAATTTTCGTTTTGAGTTTATGGAAGATTAGTGTAAGATCCATAAATCTTACTCATGGGTTCAACCAATAAGGAATCAACCTCTCTCCTTCAAATATCTCAGTAACCTGTGATCTTATCAGCATACTGAAGGCTCCTTGTAACCTGTGATCTTATCAGCATACTGAAGGCTCCTTGAGTCACAGAATCAAGACAACTGAACAGCAACAGAAAAAGAAGCAGCAGCCGGGAGCAGTTACAAGTTACATCACACCATTTGCAACAACATTCATAGAAATATGCATATGTGCGCTTCACACATATCCACATACACATATCCCTAACAGATGTGTACTAAGGGAAAGAAAGGTGGACAGCAAGAAAGCGAGCATGAGTGGATAAATCTGCAAGACTCACATACAACAAAAACAAAATGATTGAAAAAGGAAAGAAAAGGTCACTGTACAAATGATAAGAAATTCAGAAAGTCTTTATTTTATACCTTTCTCGTTCTGGTGAATGCAAACTAGTATCTGGTCTCAAGCAGTTGGTACTAGCACTCCTAGCCCTGTCAAGAGAGGGCTGCAGTTCACTAGTGCATTACATCCAGTGGTAGAAGAGAAAGACAAAGGAAAGAAAGAAAGACCACGTTAGAGAGGAAAGCATAAAATAATGTTCTCGTTACACAAAATGTCGAATCACTGTGATTCAGTTCATAAGGGTGTGAGAGAGCCACAGAATGACGGTGTAAACGTTTGTTTAGAGATTAAACAAATATTATGCTTAAATTGTGTTGCATAATTTTTTTGAAAAGAAAGAAGCTCAGGCTAAAATATGACACTAAGTCACACCTACTTATGAAAACAAAAGAAAAGAAAAGAAACTGGATACAGGAAGCATTAAAAACAAAATGCCTACAACTTCATTACAGATGCCACGCCAAAACAAAATGAAGGACATCATAGGAGAAATAACTGCACAGCTCCACTCTTTTGGATCACAGCACTAGACAGGGAAAGTGGGCAGGACCACTTCCTGGTACTCTGACCTCATAGATAACTCATCAGAAATGCTCGGCATTCTTGAGTTGTAACAAGCATGCTGAAGGGGAATGTCCTGTGTAGTCACTCATCTGGTCTTAGTGTGTGCAGGCAGGCAGGATTGTGCTCCACAAAATAAAGTCACACAAATAAAACGAAATGAAATTAATCACTAAAATTAAAATCGACATGTAAGACGCAGAGATAATAATGAGCAGGATTCTGACTTCTGAATAGTATGCCATTGAGACAATTATTCCAGAATGCATGTTTACAGTTAAATCAGTTTTAGATCGGTTTAATAAGGGACAGATTACTGGACATTAATTCAATGTGTAAGGTAAATGACATAGAAGAATATAACTTTCATTTTAGTGGCTGGGGCTGGGGCTGAGTCCAAACAGAGCTCACTGCTGCGGCTCTTACCTGATGAGCCACTGATAGCCATTCTGTAATAAAGGCATCTTGGGTGGTAATGTTTTAGAGTACCTAACAAGATCTCTGGAAACGGCAACACAAACAAGCAGGAAAACAGAAAAATAGACATGAAATAAAGTTCTCTAAAACATTTAAAAAAATAACTGGGAGGCCTACCCAAAGCTAACTAAAAGGATCCTTACCAGTGTTTTCAGATGTGCCATAATTACTGTCTCAATGCAGGATCTGAATTAACATATGGTGAGGTTATTTCACATTACTCAAAGTTATAATTTAATCAGCTCATTTTGGGGAACATCTGAGAGTTTTAAGGAAGTATAGACCAATTGTTAGAGCACTACTAATACTAATATTAATCCCTGGTTAAGCTTCCTATGGGGAACAGAACAAACTCAGATTTAAAACTAAAAATCCAGATTCGTCATCAAAGAAGGGAAGTCGTTAGAATTAAAGGGCAGAAACAAGACCCAAATTTGCTGAGTCTGTACAAGACATACCATGTAGCTAGACCTTCCTATAAAGGGTGGATAAATCTAGTTAATCTAGTTGTTTTTAATATAATCTAATAATGTTCTATACTCTTCATTGCTACTTAGAAAAATGCATCATCCATTTCATGGCATAAAACATGATAAACCAACAGAGATGCACATACCCCAGACACTAAGTATTTAACAATCTCCCGGCATAATTGGGTTTACACTAATGCTCACACGAGAGAAAATCCTTTGAGTCCTTAATTTAACAATGGTTTATAATATCTTCCAGTCACAGATGAAGAAAAACAACACAGAAATAGAGTATTCATCCTTCATAAAACTCTCTTCTTTTTTTGTCCCCCAGTATGGGCAACAACCTTTAATGGCAGATTTCTATAAAAATATCCAAAGAAATTGCTTCAAAAGATTCCTGAGGCAGGTATAGCATTTCATACCTACTACACCACCTGAGAAATTTTCCATAAAGGATGAAATTCAATAATAAATAATTTGCCAGGAATTTATCAATGTGAGATGGGATTTTTTAATACGTTAATTTAAAAAAATGCACATTAAGGGTTTTAATTTGCAGTTTTCAATTTCTATTTAAGTCACAAATTATTATTAGTGCAATAGTTCAGGTAATCAACTGTTAAGTCTGTGAAATAAGACTATAGTCAATGTGGTATGTTTTATTTTGAAAGCACCAATTAAGAATTTGGCCATAAAAATGTAATACATTTCTAAAATTCATATGAAATCAAACTGTATTATATATCTGTACATATAGGAGATTACATGTGGGTATATCTGTACCCAAATATTGATTAAATACTTTTATAAATACATGAGTATGAATACAGAAGATAAATGTACATATATTTGAACTCATGATTTTTTCTGCTCTTGGACATTTAGTAGTGAGTATTCAAGGGCAGAGGAAAGGAAAGCTTTTGAAAGTTCTGGATAAAAACTAGGTATTACGATGCAGTAGTAATTAAAAAAAAAAACAACAAAGTCAGCAATTTTACTAGGACCAACCCTAACATTACAAAAATAACAAGAAGTGGGCAGAGAAGCCAGCCATCACACTGGCTGTGAATCTCCGCATTTGGTTGGGAATACTAGCTTTCCTACATCTGTGAAGGTTGTCAATGGGCTTGATCAGCCTTGGGTTTCCATTGATCAATTTTCATACAAGTCAAGATGACTCCCTAAAGACTTATAAAATCAGTATGCTGATTCAATGTATTAAACAATAAGATATATGGAGTTTGGTCTTATTAGTGGAACAGTTGGGTTAAGGATGATGTTATATAAAATGGTGCAGCTAGAAACATTTTTTCAAGCCCTGATACAAAATAAAGAAAAGAAAAGATGCTTCTTTTATTTAGACTACTGGTGTGCATCTCAGGTACACATTAGATACGTCTTGAAATAGATACGGCATGTGTGCATACTGTTTCTATATAGCTGCACTCACATAGACAAAAATAGGAGAAAATTTACAGAACTTGTAAACCAATCACTGTTACTATGAAACATTTGCTTGGATGAGCAGCTAATAGGCCTGGATAGTTTAGCATAATAAAATATGACAATTTTAAAATATTTATATTTATTTATCTTTTTCATTAGTTGATAGGTAGAACTAACATTTCCTTGTTATTTT
>NC_000067.6:22424967-22433268 GCF_000001635.26 Mus musculus
GGAAGCAGCAAATTCTGAGCTTGTTCTGCATTTCAGGTGTGACATTTGAGCTTATTCCCTTTAGCTTTTTAAAAATTATCTTTTTATACTTGCAAGCATTTTTTTTAACTCCTTCAACTCATTTATTACTTCTTGACATAATGATGACTTCAAATAATAGTAATTATTAGCTTGCTAATAGTAACCACTAAAGTAACCACTAAAGAGTGATTTTCACCAGAATTGAAATCCAAGATACAAGTGTAACATAGAGCATCATGCTTTAAGCAAGGTGTATCCTGTCCTCATTCTCCCAGCTCTAAATGGTACTGCACTGCTGTACATCTTCATGGAAAAGTTTGTTTTACAGGGTATCTGAACAGCTAGAGGCCAGGGGCTTAAAGAACCTGAAGATAAACCATGAAAAATGAACAGAAAACATTTTAATAAAAACAGACAGCACAACAGAACGTAATGATCACAGGTTGCAAAAGAAAACATTTAAAAGGCTAAAGCAACATGGCCATGATCATGAGAACAGTAAACCGGCCGTGCACAGCAGATCAGAAACTTTGTGACTAGACAGGTCTTTGAGTCCACATGTTGTGTAGGGTGAGCTCACAGTGGGCATTTGCAATCTGAACTGTGTAAACTAGCTCCTCGGGTTCCAAAGAGACTCACCCGGGCTTTGGAATTCTGAATATACTGATGTCAAAATGGTCTGCTTTGCATCGGAAACGTTACAATGTTTCCCGAAACCCTTGCATCACCTCCATATGAAATAATGTAACTTTGTTTAATGGCTGGGGGGAATTCTATGTGTAGCAGTAATACTACCAAGGGAGAGAGGGAAGTGTAGGAAGAATAGCAGAATGGAAAGCGAGTCATTACACACAGTCACCAGAACCAAATCCCTGTATTTACCTGGTCATGTGTAGGCATTCTGCACTTCGTCCTCGTTTTGCTCTGGGCAGCATGAGAAGCTCACTGCACAGACAGGATGGGTGGTGAGTGAAACGGATAGATCATGAGGAGGCAATAGGTGACATGGGTTGTGCCAATGGTGTGCCAATGAGAACATGAAAGGGGGAGAAACCAGATTGTCTGCACTAGCATGTTTGCTTGAGAGGTTAAACAAAAAAAAGAAACGTGACAGCATTTAAAAATTCAAACAATAGAGTACAAACATTACAGTCGAAGTCCTCACTGTTGCTGACTTACTACTTAGTGATGCAAAACGATCTCATAAAATACAAGAGTGAACGGAAAACAACCATTCCCTGCAAAAGGTATGGGACCATATTTCCAATTCCAGTCATTTCAATAATTAAAATGCACTAGTTTGACCTTTCAGATATTAAAATGGAAGCCCAATGATTTTATTTCTTTTGTTTTTAGAAATTTAATGACATGATCATTTCTTTGTAACTAGCAGCCACTGAGAATATCACATTGGGTTTTTCTTAACTAGGATTTTTCAATGACTGAATTATTTTAATTATATTGATTGCTTTGGCCACTGTAGCTCTTTGCTCTCTACAACCTCCCTATTTTCATTGGTGCTCAGATGAACTTTGGCTATACAGGGCTCACTCAATCATTCAACTTGGCTGTATGGATTACGATCTCTTTGACCAAGTCTGTCCCCAGTACCTAATGGGATTCACACATGAAGGCAATGGCAGCTCTTTCCATTGAAAGTGAAGATAGATGCTCAGTTGGGGCTGTGTCCTTGAGTCCATTACATCTGCCATTCAATACCACCTTTCTCTCTCTACACCTCCATGAACTTTCTCTCCCCACTTCAAAAGGCCAGAAGAGAACATTCTAAGGAATATTAACTCAGTCCCTGCACTATGCTCAGGCTGATCTAGTGCATCCCTGTGGCGACTTTGACAAGAATGCCTGTGGGCATGAAGAAAAATATGTTTATTATATAGATTCCTAGTAACAACTTGCACGAAACATTTGTCCATCGATAAACGCAGAGCTAATAATTGACACATCCATCAAATGATCTATCAACATACTTTGTATTTCACAGACATCCATGAGATGACACTAGATTTAAAAAAAAAGTGGCATAGAACAAAAACATCATTGAAGTTTGCACAGTCTGCGGTAGAAATGTCCTTGCAGAAGAGCATTACCAAAAGCATTTAATTATATAAACAATGTATTTTTTAATTACAAGATAAACATTCCAAATACGTAACCCATGGAGAAAAATATTTAAAAATTGCTCATGTAGCCTTTCTACTACATCTCAGTTCAAAATCTAAGTCAATGAAGGTTCATAACTAGGTAACCATGACTGAAAAATGCAAATATTGCTATAATCTTGACTGAGTGTCTTTGAGAGTTGCTAATGTGTAAGGAATGAAAACTGTTGAAGAGAAGATGTTTCCAATGATGGTGTGATTTAACTCATCCATGTACCGCATCGCAATATTCGTATATATTAAATCAGAACAAAGGAGTGCTGTAGTACTGAGATTCTACTTGGGAAAAGTACCTGTCTGGCTCTGATGAATACTGACTTTCCGCATGTCGTGATCTGTGATCGGCCAGGCTTCGGGAGGCATCATGGTGTCGGGTTGGAGAACGTGACCTTCGTGTTGGATGGATTTCATCTAAGCTCCTAAAATGTGCCACAAAACTTCATTTGACAAAGCATGTTGTTTTCCCCAAACAATCAACAAGAGTAAGAGAAAACAGACAGACAGTAACTGGCTAACACATGGCCTGGATTAAAGGTGTTGATATCACACCCAATCCAATGAAATAAGAGAACATATTCTTAATTTTGCCTATGTTTCATTTTTATGACATTGCTTTGTAGCTATGTAAAAAATTATAATTTTCTTTCCTTTTTTTTTTTTGATTTTTGTTTTTTTGAGACAGGGTTTCTCTGTATAGCCTTGGCTGTCCTGAAACTCACTCTGTAGACCAGGTCGGCCTCAAACTCAGAAATCTGCCTGTCTCTGCCTCCCAAGTGCTGGGATTAAAGGTGCACGCGAGTGTGCGTGCACACACACACACACACACACACACACACACACACACACACACACATATATGTATAGTGTATATATATATACATATATATATAGAGAGAGAGAGAGAGAGACAGAGAGAGACAGAGAGAGAGACAGAGACAGAGACAGAGACAGAGAGAGAGAAAGAGAGAGAGGGAGGAGACACACACAGAGAGGGGGAAGGGGATATCTTTCAGCACTTAAACTTCAAAGAAATAATACTAAATCTATTCAAAATATATTCTCCTTTCAGAAAATTGTTATTGCTTAGTTTTTGCTTCCCCAGACCTCCTCCCTGCCCCAGCCCCGCCCCTTCACACAGAGCTTTTGGAACCCCTGTAGGAAAAGCAAGGGTTCTGCTAACTAATGGCAAATGGCTTCTAACCATCATTTCATTGCAGCTATTGATCTACCATAAAATACACTGTGGTATAAGAAAAGAAAGTACTGTCAAGAGCATTAAGCCTGCTCCAGACCTACCTCTGTAATGGCACATTTGGTAAACGTGAACGAGGCCTTCCCTGATCATCGCCGCGATGAGGAGACACGGAACGTGAGCGGTGATGTGTGGTTCTTTGCTGCTCTGGCACTGTTAACGTGGTGGCTTTACTCTCTCTAGCACTAGCTCTATAACCCACTGACAAGAGCATACAGATAAAACTTGTTAGTGCTTTTTACGACAGGAGCAGAACACAGAAATGATGAAATTTTATCAAAGCAGCCATTGACCTGCTAATGTTGGGTGCCATGCAATCTGTATAGCTTTATCTCCGGAAGCTTTACGTGTATAGACAGGAAGTGTAAGATAAAACATGCATCCAAACACATTACAGTTAGACTCAAAGCTACCACGGAGATAGTAAACACTGACATGACGGTCTATGCCTCAGACATTAGGATGAGTTGGGGCACACTTTTTAATATCAAGAATGGATGAGTTAGTGGCTTTTCAGCAACATCAACCAAGCAGCGAGAGAATTATAGTTAATACACAAGTCAATGATTCGAAATCTGATGTTTCTTTTCATTTAATTAATTTGAATTGTTAGGTATTGTTTGTGTGCTGTTTACATGCGGTGCGCTTGCAGTTCTCTATGCATGAGTATGCGTGTGCATGTAAAGGCCAGAGGGCATCATTTAGGGTCTTCCTCTAATCGTCTTCCACATTATGGAAAATGGTCTCTCATGGATTCTAGTGATCATCTGTTCTGTTGGGCTACCTGGCCAGTGAACTCCAGGGATTCGCCTGTCTCTACTTCCCCAGAGTTAGGTTCACAAGCACATGCCACCATAACTGCCTGGACTTCTGCTGCACACTTTACTGACTTAGTCATGACTCAATTCCTGAATTTTTTCTTCTAAAGGAGAGACCATTTAGTTGTAGCACAAATGTAGTCCTTACTGAAGTATTCTGGTCATTTTAATTGAAAATGACCACATCCCACATTCATTTTAATGAACAAAGGAGAGTAGCTAATTCTATTCAAAGACTGATTGTGACTTTTGCAAGTAGTAAATACCAATTTCAGGGGTAAGTCGTGTACGAGTGGAAACCATGGTGATAATGAAGCAGAGAAATTAACACTGTGAAATCATCAAATCTATACAGAATAGCTAAAACTATCCCTTCTGTGCGTCCAGGAAACGTTATTAAATGAACGTGGTTAACCCCTCTGCACAGAAACACCAGCTTAACGGCCTTGGCACAAAGATGTGTGTGTGTCCTTTCTGATTAGATTTAGATAAAAACCTCATCTGAAATCCACGATAAGTGCGCACAGTTTTAAAGTGGTGTTTTAACGCTTCTTATGATGCTCATTAATTTTCATCGGTGAAAGAAAAATGGACAACATGGTGTGGTTAAGGAAATGGGACTTTTATTTCCAACTGCCTAAAACGTACATGAATCATAGAGACACTTCTCAGCTGGAATACTGAAATTGCCTTAGTCTGTTTTTATTTCTTTTTTTTTTTTTTACTTCTTACTTACTTTAAAACTATGTCATCAAACACCCCTTGCAAAAGCAAGCTGATAATGAGCCATCAGCTAGGTTGACGTGACTGTACCATCCATCAGTAAATTTAAGGCACAGAGGATATCTGTCAGGAAGAACAACTGGGCACTATTCAGAGGAAAAGAGCTCACCTCCTTGAACAGCCTGAAATGACCCTAAAGTAACAATATCACCTTAATGGTATAACTTTAAAATATGTATTTTCATGTATAGTCATTTGTTAAATAGTAATAATTACACTTATTTTGAGTGGAAAAAGTTTTTTTTTTTTTTTTTTGGTCAACAAAAAATTATTAAGGAGTTAACATGTACTGAATATACTTCACATTTTAAAAGGGGAAAATTGTATTAATAACTGGACCCAGTGTTTAAATCATTTAAACTTTAAATGGTATCAATTGTGTAAAATAATGGGACATCAATATTTAATTAAGAGTATGTCAATCTCAAAATTTCAGTGATGGTGAAGATATGTAAATTGGATCTTTATAATTATTATTTTAAAAGTGATGTGTTTTAAAAGAACACAGAATTTTTATTGAGTTATTTGTATTATGTAGCTTAAACATTTGTATTATATACTTAAATACTTGTGTATTTGTTAAAAAAGGACTTTATGAAAAACTATTACCCTAAAGTCTTATAGATCCTAAGTGCTTTTAGTAAATTTCTCTTAGGAGTCATAAACAACTTGTGACTTTATATAGAGGGTATACTGATGGTAATGTAGACATTTTTAGTGATTCAGAGTCACTACTATGTGCTGTGACAAACAAAATTTTATATTAAGTGATCATATGTCTATATCCATTTAAATTAATAATTACCTATATCATTATTATTTAGTTTTATTTTAGTTATATTATATTATAGTTGTATTCATTCTATAAATATTATATAAACACACTAATATTTACCTGGTACTCTGTATTTTTTGATTACTTGATTTTCCATATTTTAATCATTATTAACAGCATGCAGGCTGATTTGTCATGAGTTGAAAGGGCAGTTCTTTACCTTTCATCTAAATTTTAAAAATTTGTTCAGTTATAAATTAGAGATTTTAGTCTCTTTTCTGGAACTTACTGAGATGCTCCAAAATGGCCATTTGCCTATGGGCTTCATTCTTCTTAAGCAGTTAAGATGAGCTGGTTCATACAACCACAGGAATACAGAATGCTCTACAACAACCAAATCTCATACTTTCTCATC
Source organism: Mus musculus (assembly GCF_000001635.26). Classification (NCBI taxonomy): domain Eukaryota; kingdom Metazoa; phylum Chordata; class Mammalia; order Rodentia; family Muridae; genus Mus; species Mus musculus. Next base: position 22,431,212 of record NC_000067.6, read on the forward strand.
ACTGGTGTATTTAATAACTACCGCAACATGTAAACATTGGTTTTTGTATAATAAAGATAATATATCATTCATCAAACACTAGAACGACTAGTATATTTAACAGAAAATAAAGGTATGTTTATAATTCAGAGTTTCGTAAGTGATGTCCGAGCAATACTCTCATGAGCAGTGGGTCCGTGAGCCATGCTGACTCCTCAGAGGAAGAGAGGCTCACCACTTAAATCAATGTTTTAGTTGGTATCCTCCAATACCTCATTTAAAGGGGAAAAGGTTGAATACAACACGAGAAACACCCACAGTAGCAACGTTAAGGCTGACAAATCCCAATAATTATTTGATAACTTCCTTAGCAGCAATAGTCTCATTCCTTTTGATTTGAATATGACAAAAGATTTTCATTTATAATCATTTTTAGCAATTCAATTTCATTAAATTTTGTAATTTTATATCCTATGTGAGATTCTGTTAAAATGTGTGTAACTAGCATGGTCTCTAAAAATAAAAACAGCAAATAGAAAATGTTATCCATCACTATACAGAATTCTTGTTCATAATCTAAGCTAGCCCACATCACTGTTTGATTTAATAATATTTAGACTTTTATACATAAGTACTTTCTTTGAATGGCAGATAACAAATATGTAACTTTTAAAAAACCCTCTGTATTTTTTTATCTTATTTTAAATGAAGTCCATCCTTCCAAAATGTCTAAACTCTCTCATAAAGCTGATACTACAAATTTTAATAAAACCAATCTCCTTAAAATAAGAGCATCCCTTGCAATGAAGGCATTACAGAAGGGAAGGGCTCTTATGCCAATATTGCTCTAACGACTCCCTTAATTAGTCACATTTATATATTCTGGAATGTCTCTTGACAAATATTTCTTGATCTTATGTACTCCTCCGACAACTCATGAAAAAAATGTAAACCCAAACTTTTAAATGTCACAAAATGTTGCCAACTTATACATAGACAAGACATGTACACCAAAGCAATACTGACTCTCTTGAGAGCATTGTCTTACTTTAAGACATATACACACAGTAGGTATAGCTAGTGAGCACATCACAGAAGCACTGAAAGCTACAGCCATGCCACATGCAATTTTAAACCCTGCCATGCACCTTTCTCAGTATATTCCATGGAAGGCTATGGTATTTTGAGAAATGGGGGTGGGAGGGGGAAGGAAAATCATAGAGATACAATATAAAACACAGGAGAATGAAATTGGATGTAATAAGATTAACAGTATCCTTTCAAAACGACACCCACATTCTCACTAATGCTCAGAGCACTGTGAAATAGTGGTGTTTGTTTCACCTAACTTAGGCAATACTTCTAAGGGAGAACCCAACTGTAACAAGTAACGAGGGGCGTAAATTCGGAGATGCAGGTCCATTTTAGACTTTAACAATTTAAGCCACAAGTCACCATGGAATAACATAACGCTGATGTTTCTGCACTAGGGACCTCCAGCTTAGTGTCCAGATGGAACCTGGAGGTAGGCAGCGGAAACAAGCAGAGACAGTGGGTGGAACCATGCCTTTCACCACGCACCTGGAGGCACTACGCCAATACCATCATCAACCTCATAATCTGAGATGTCACTATCACTGATTCGCTGAGATCCTGCACAACAGTAAGGCAAACAGATACCTCTGTGTGTCCACTCGGTTTACGACATGCAAAGGACATAGTTGAACAAGAATAATTTATAGTAAGCAAGGTCTGGCTTTTCTAGAAATGGGTTTGTTTCAAAAAATATTACATATTTTTAAACAAAATTTCTTCCCATATACAATTACACTGAAGGACAGTGATGAAATAAAATTTTACTTATATCCTTCCTTGTTTGACTTATATCCTTTCTCATTTTAAATGCTACTCTGAAAGCAGATAGTGAAGTACCTACAATTCATCCTGTATGGAAGAGGATAAGCTCAAACACCAACCATGGCAACATTTGGCATGCCCAGAATGCTTAAAAATCATTCAAGCCCAATATTAAAATACATATTTATTAGTCATAATACTTATGAATATTAATTGTGGGG